>NC_080725.1:14957500-15067500 GCF_019097595.1 Hemibagrus wyckioides
GACGTGTGTGTGTGTGTTAACGAGTCAGGAGTTAATGAGTAATTAATGGAGAATTAGAAATGGTGAGTGATGTATGAAATTAAACACGCTCTGGATAGAAGGTGCAGGCAAGCGGAGACGAGTGTACGAGTTGGTCATGTGACGGTGAGCCAATTGAGTTTAGAATAAACACACAGGGTGTGTATCGTACACATGCTGTATTACAGATGGCTGCATGCGGTGTGTGTGTTAAACAGCCGCACTGTCAGAGGCGTGGAGATGAAGAGAGACAGTGACAGGACGTGGAGTGTGTGTCTCTGCACACTGCTGCGTCCATTAGCAGGAACCTCAGAATGTAAAAGTGCTCGCTCTGGGGGTCTGCTTCTCACCCGGGGGTCTTTATATCTACACACACACACACACACACACACACACGCACACACACACATGTAAACACAGTCTAACACACAGCAGGAGGTCCAGGAGCCTCCATCATCCATCTCATGTGATTACAGAGACACGGACGACAGCAGAGATTAAAACCTGCTCCCAGGTGGGGGGTCTGACACCAGAACACACAAACACACACACACACACTCATGCACACACTCTCTCTCACACACACACACACTCACGGACACTCTCTCTCACACATACAGACACACACACATACACTCTCACACAAACACTCACTTATTCACACACACACACACACAATAATGCTCTGTTGTAAATAAAATGTTTATTTCAGAAAAAATTGTGTATTTTTTTGTAAATGTTATCACAATATTGCATTATTAACTTATTAGTATGAACTTATTATTATGAATTTATTAGTATGAATTGTTGTTGTTTTTTTTGTTTTCATGAAGCTGCATTTTTCCAAAAGGAAATCCGTCCCTCTTGCGGTCAGGTGAGTTCTGAATGATGAGGCGTGTCTTTAAATGTCGAGTTTCAGACACATCTCATGAGTCCAAAACACTCTGATCATCTGTATCTTTATTTAGCAGACTAACACTAGACAGTAACCTGTTGTGTGTCGTCTGAATTTCAGTCAGCAAAATCAGTAAAAATGTCCTGAGTTCAGTCCTGGGTTCAGATGCATATAGAGAAATGTCTAGTTTATTTATTACAGTCATCACTAATCTGAAGATTCTGCATCTCAGACACGTCATCATTCATGTCCTGGCAGTGATCTGAAAAGTCAACGGAGTGTCAAAATATGGCACAGCATCTGTTACCCTACAGGAGAGAAAGAGAGGTAAAGAATGTGTGTGTGTGTTTGTGTGTGTGTGTGTGTGTTAATGACATCTCCTCCAAGGCCGTTTTGGTCTCTATGGCTACTCCACAGACAAAAGTTTGCATTTCATTCATTTCTGTCAGTCTCTCTCTCTTTCTCTCTCTCTCTCTCTCTCTCTCTCTCTCATTATGAAATCAAAGGTAGTGAAGTGAGATGGTGCTAATCTCTGAGCGAATCCTCATTAAAGGTGAGTTCTGTGTGGAAAGGTGTGTCTTTAAAAAGTTTTATTAATAAATGAGTATTTTCACATTTTCACATTGTTTAAATAAACTTAAATTCACCTAAAGGATAATTCATGAATCTCAAAAGAAGTGTGAGCCAATAGAATACAAGAACACAAGAGGGCGGAGCTATGGTTTGAATTCTGAAGGTCTAAGGTGTGTATTCACAGGAGAAACCAGGGCCAAGTGAAGCTAGCTAGCTAACATTAGCACAGCTATTAAAGTGTAGTCCTTTTATTTTTTAATTACATGGAAGATTGGACAAACACAATAACATCAGAGGGCAAAAAGTCATGCTGTTTCAGAAACATCTTCTAGTTGAGTTGGTCTGAATATAGGCGTGTCTCAGAGTCCATATATGGTGAAAAGAAGATGGAACTAACTGGGATGCTAACATTAGCTAATTGCAGTAATAATAGTAGGCCTAGTGTTTAATGTTTAACAGGCATGGCCATAACTGTTCTCAAAGACACATCCATCTATCTGCAGTCTGCTGTTTGAGTTCCTATTTTTTTCCTAAGATTTAGAAACTAGCCATGTCTCATATTATACTTTTGTCTTCTTGCTATTTTGTTTATTTTGTAGAAACGTCACTTGTGCAGAACCGTGACATGATCCACCTTAATTTCCACAAGCATCAGATACCCAGCGGCTCTGATGGATCCTCATGTCTCATCAAGGTCGTAAAACCGAGTTTCATGGGCACTGAGGATACGGTCATTACCGTCACATCCACTATAGCAACTATAGCAACGGCAATCAGCTGGTAACGAAGATGCATCTGAGCCGCGGAGTAATGAGGCTGTTTAACAGCTTCCTCTGATCCTCACTCGGGTCATTGCAGAGACTCTGGAGAAGTGCAAGACGTCGTCCTGTAAACAAGGGACTTTACAGCATGGAGACAGAGTCTGAGGACAGAGTGACATGGCCACGTGGCGGAATCCACCATGAGATGTGGTGTTCAAGGGAAACTGCGTCAGGTGAGATGTACACTCGCTCTGCTCCTCCATCCAGATTTTCACTGGAAATGTGAAGAAATCCCACGTGCACAGCTGAGGTTACTTCCTACGTAACAGATGTTTTTATCCAAAATGGTGTACAAGTGAGAAGAAGAAGAGACCAAAGTTCAGGGTTTTTCTCAAGATCGAAGAAATCTTCTGATCAAAAATCCAAATTCTGCTCAGATCCTCAACCTCAGCACCATCTCACACCTCCATAACAAGCCTATACATCTACACACTCTTCTTACAAAACCCTCAATCAACTGCTTATCCTTCTCACCCCATCCTCAGGTTCTCCTTTCCTGCCTAAGAGCATAGTTTATAGGAATCTGTTAAGAACAAACCATAGGTTTCATTAAAGTGGAACTATGAACCAAGAGGAACACATCAGGAACCAGACGAAGTCTCTGATGCTTTGATGCCGAGTGTCTCAGCAGGATCTGAGTCCACAGAGATCCCAACAGCTTACAGAACATAAACTACCAGTATCATGAGGGACCAGTAGAGAGCTGTGATGGTTTGCATGATTTCCTTATAACGTGTCTTAATAATAATAATAATAATAATAATAATAATAATAATAAGTGTTATCTGTATCTATTCAGCACTTGGTCACAGACAGGTCAGTGCACACAGGCGTGTAAACAGTAGCTGCGGGGGACGTGTTAAAGTGTCCAAACATGTTGTATTGTATTTTTATTTATTTAAAATAGTTGCATAAGGACAATATTGAAAAAGCCGATGAAGTGAGGTGCAGTAAATAAAGCAAAAATAAGATCATTTTTAAACAGAGCAACAAAACACTGTGCAGTCTGATTCTGATGCCATATGATACAGTGAAATATATGTTAGAATGTTATATGATTAGATACAATATGGAATATTTTATGGTATTTATAGTATGATAAGTCTCATGCGTATTATATGTTTTGATATATGACACAATGTGATATGATATGATGAGATATTTATATAATACAATGCAGTAAGACAGAGTAGATTATGATATGATGAATAATAGGATGCGATACAGCATCCAAAAAGCTTTGATTTTATTTCCTCAAAACTCTTCTTTTATCCTTTCCATGTAACACGCTTCAATCATTTGAACCTGGAGTGTTATATAGATGAAGATTATTAGATTATTAGCTTTTATGACTTTATCCTTTATTACATTTTTTTAAGGATGAGAATCCAGTGTCCAGATCTATACATGAAACTACATGGTTAATATACTGCAGTGAAGGTAAAGTGTAACTGAATAAAATGTTTGGAGGTTTGTGCCCATGTCCTATGCTCTAAATCGTTATTTTCTTTGTAGCCTATATGATTTTGTGTGATTGTAAAAGGATGAGGTCACACCATGAGTAGTTTTGAACACCATTTCTGTTATTGGTTTCATGAAGTAAAGTTCACAAGAAGGACACGTTGGTTATGTCTCTCTGTTAAGCATGAATAGTCTTTGTGTAGCTAATGAATGAACAATAACATTCTTAGTATTGCAAGTCTTATCAAAAACAGATAGAGTCTGCACAGCAGCGTCCATTGTAACTCCTCTAAAGTTAAAGTTAGAGTCAAGGTCTGGTAGTCCGCTCAGAGCAGTGTAAGATCTGTGCAGGTGAAGTCTGGGAGAATCGGTGCTTTGTTGAAGCACACTTATAAAGGTTTGGTCGACCCCCAAGTTCACCCCAGGTCAAAGCTAAAACATATTCAAAATACATAAATTAGCTTAGAATAATTAACATGGAAAAGGGATGGTGGCTCTGACATACACATGATGCCTTCTCAACAAGAAAATGTTTCACACTGAAAAATGTTTACAAAAAAAAAACATAATGATAGGGATAATACACCCATTTTATATATATACACTTTATATTAAAGTTGAATGGGAAATTAATGTAAAATTAGAATATAATAATGTCCTGGAAAGTCCACAAAAGACAAATAGGTGCAGCGTTTTGACTTGAGGAGTTAGGCTGGTGTCATCATATAGATGCTGAGATCTGAAACTGAAGTGTGTGGGGTTGATGAGATGTTCCATTTAAGCACATTGTAATTTGTACTTGGTGCTGACTTTAATAAATCTCATCTCTGCCATCATCCAGTCTGAAGTATTTGGCTTTTTCTTAGTTAGTTTAAGTCTGCTTATTAGACTGAGTTAGTTGGGTCAATGTGGAGTCAAATAGATTAGCTTCAGGAGAGTCTCACTTTAAACTGAATTATTATTATTATTATTATTTTTTTATTATTTTTTTTTACCACAAGTATAGTTAGCATGGATTATTGTGAAAAACAGAGACATGCAATAACACACAGCAGGAGAGCAGGACAGCGGCATGGATTTATCAGCAGGATTTTATTAACCAGATGTTCTTCTTCCCCCAGAATTTCTTCTGATTCCCACAGCCAAGTTTAACCCACATGAAACCTGCTTGTGATTTTCCCACACGTGGACGTTGGAGACAGGTGAGAAAAACAGCACCATTACAGCAGAATCTCAAACAACAGGTCATGAGAGAAACTCACATAAACTCATTTCTTCGATCTCCTCTTTTCTTCGATTCTTTTACACATTAATAATTTCAACATGTTGTTCTGACTCTGAAGGAGGAATGTGTCTGATACCTGATGGTGTCCTGACAGTGCAGGAGTTCAGCTATAACACAAGTAGAAAACATCAAGAAAACAATTACAAAAATTCACTGAAGGATTTAGTGAAAATGGATTTATAAACATCAGAGTAAATAAAGACTAACATGCTCAAGGCTCAGGATCACATCTGGGGTCCATGTGGCCAAAAAGTTTAGCTTTAGTCTCCTGAACATGGTGAAATCAGTGCTTGAAGGAAATTAGCACAAAATCACGCAAAGTGCACAATATTTGGAGTTGCTTTAAATTCTTCTAAACAATGCAAATTTTCATTCGGATTTCATCGGCGATGCGTTGTAAGACATCAGTTCAATTCAATTCAATTTATTTGTATGGCGCTTTTAACAATGGACATTGTCTCAAAGCAGCTTTACAGAAGTATAGAAACAGAGAAGGAAAAAAAATTATAAAGTTGAAATTAAAGTTACTATTTTATCCGTAATTAGCAAGCCTGCAGCGACGGTGGCAAGGAAAAACTCCCTGTGATGATATGAGGAAGAAACCTTGAGAGGAACCAGGCTCTGAAGGGAGCCCATCTTCATTTGGGTGGCACTGGACAGTAAATAATGTAAATGTAAATAAATAATGTCCTAGCTACAACAGCAACCAAGGGCTTACGGGGAACTATTAGGTAAGTGTAGTTCTGAGTTCATTAAAAACACTAATTCCTTGCTGTCGCAAACTGACAGATATAACGGCATATCCGTGATGGTGTGATAGTCTCCAAGTGGCTCTGTCCAAGGCTGTCTCCTGGTCAGAGGCTGTCCACACAGATCCATCCACAGCATCAGTGAGCACCACCAAGCGATGAAACTCCAACCAGGTGTAGAGCCAGTGGTCACACTGGAAACTCAGAACACTGGGAGCTCTGGAGCGGCAGAGAAAGACAGACAGAGAGAGAAAGATATTAAGTATGGTGTGGTCATGTGATGTTTAATGACAATGTAGATTATGTGTAAAGTGCATGTAGGGACTCCGGCAAGACTAGCTATGACAGCAAGAGAGCCAGTAGGTTGAGCCAGAAGCCATGAAGGCTTCCCGGGACATAAAGCATCCAACCACTTCACGGTCAGCAAACCTGTGTGACTTGTGAGGGTGGTAAGGCAACAGCATCCAAACATCCCAGTACACCAAACACTCTATGCCCAGGAACTTTCCAGATCTGCTCCTTTACCCAAGAAAAATGATATATTAAAAGCTTGACTAAACAAATGTGTTTTCAACCTAGACTTAAACATTGAGACTGTGTCTGAATCCCGAACACTAATTCCATAACTGTGGGGCTTTGTAAGAAAAAGCTCTGCCCCCTTTGCTACTTGAGGTACTACCAAGTAACCTGCACCCTTTGATCACAGTAGGCGTTGCGGATCATAAATAACCAAAAGATCCTTCAGGTACTGTGAAGCGAGACCATTTAGTGCTTCATAGGTCAGTAAGAGTATTTTATAATCAATGCGAAATTTGACTGGGAGACAATGTAGTGTGGCTAAGATAGGAGTGATGTGTTTATATCTTCTAGTTCTAGTTAGGACTCTAGCTGCTGCATTCTGGACTAATTGGAGCTTATTTATGCTCCTACTGGAACATCCAGACTAGTTTTTCTGCATCATGAAGTGGCATCATATTTCTTTACCTTAGCAATATGAGATGAAATATAGATGAAAAAATGCTACCCTAGTGATACCCTAGTTATCTACATGAGCTTCAAACAAAACACCAGAGTCAATAATCGCACCAAGGTCTTTTACTGCTGAACATGATGAAACAGAAAGATCATCCACAGTTACTCTGTAATCAGAAAGCTTACTTCTGGCTGCATGTGGTCCTATTACGAGTACTTCTGTCTTGTCAGAGTTAAGCAGGAGGAAGTTAGTGAGCTTCCACTGTCTAAAGTCCTTTACACATTCTTCAGTCTTAATAAGCTGGTGTCTCTCATCTGACTTAGCTGAAACATATAGCTGTGTGTCATCTGCATAACACTGGAAGCTAATACCATGTTTACGAATAACTGCACCAAGTGGTAGCATATATAAGGAGAAAAGCAGAGGGCCTAAAACAGAACCTTGTGGAACACCGAACATAACCTTGGTATGCATAGAGAAGTCACCATCTAGATCTACAGTTAGTCAAATAAGACCTGAGCCAGGAGAGGTCTGTTCCTATAACACCAACAACATTTTCTAGCCTATCATGTAGAATAATGTGGTCAGTGGTGTCAAAAGCTGCACTCAAGATCATTTTAACCAGTGCTGTCTCTGTGCTATGATGAGGTCTAAATCATGACTGATACATTTCATGAATGTTGTTCCTATGTAGGAATGAACGTAAGTGCTGTGCTATAGCCTTTTCTAGGATCTTGGAGATAAAGAGCAGGTTTGATATTGGCTTATAGTTGGACAGCTGACAGGGGTCAAGGTCCGTTTTTTTAATCAGGGGTTTGTTAACCACTAGCTTAAAAGATTTAGGCCCATAGCCAGTGCTAAGGGAAGAATTTATCATTTTTAGAAGGGGTTCGGTAGCTACTGGTAGTATCTGTCATATTATCTACAGGATTATCTATCAAATTGTTTGGTTTTAAGTTAAAAGTCTGAATTTTTTGCCTGATATTATCAGTTTTTTCCATTGAAATAATTCATGAAGTCATTGCTGCTGCATACAGATGGTGTGCACGTTTCTACAGTGGTTTTACTCCTTGTTAGTTTTGCTACAGTACTGAATAAAAATTTAGGATCGTTTTTGTTATCTTCGATTAGGGCAGAGAGATACGCTGATAGTACTAAGAGAGCACAACAAGTGTTCTAAAATCTCTTATAGAAAGTCATTAGATATGTGTGTCTTCACTGGGAAGAGAAGAATCCTGTGCTTGTGATTTCACCAAGTCAAGTAGTTTTTCTCAAAAACAAAAAAAAAAACATTTTGGCTACAAAATTCACAAAAAATGTATGTAGTAACAGCTGCTATAATTTAATGCTATAAATGGATTCCATATATAAGCTGTTACTGGATGGACAAAAAACAGGGCAGGGCTTGAGATTTTGTAACATCCAGTAATCAGTTGTGTTCACAATATAACTGTGTAGTTAAGAGTTCTTCCTCTGTCCTTTTGAGGAACCTTTAACGGTTCTTTGACAGTGTTTTCTTGTCAGTAAGAGCTCTGTAACCCTGACAGAACCCCTTATCACCGCACACTGCCCCACTGTGAGGCGTGAGATGTATAAGAAAGGTACGGTGAGAAGTTCTCGGCTGCAATAGTCCACGCTGAGGGAACTTTTACTCTAGAACTTTTAATTACGGTGTTAATGAGTCACAGGAAGCCTCCTACACAGAACATCTCCCGCTGGACGTGTTAAACCCCGGACGACGACCAACAATAGGGACAAAAAAAAGACACGAAAATAGTGAAAAGGCAGAAAATCCTCTCGTTCTCCCACACACGGAGGTGTAGAGGACAGCTGGACAAATGAACTTCTAGATTTCCTTTCATGTCTTAAGGATGGTGAAGTAAAAATACGTCTATATTTTTTTTTCTGCATTAGAACCACAATGAGCTGAAAATACAGATAAACAAAGATAAACATGCAAAGAAGAATAAAAACCCTGCATTTATAGTTTCACTTATTCAGCCTGAGCTTGTTCTATAAAATCTAAAATCTTTGACCTTAAAGAATATCGTTTTCACTCCAGTCTTTCATACAGTGAAGCGGAATGTCTGAGTGTTGCGTAAAAGCCTTCTGAAAAGCCCATCTTATGCTTTAAGATCTCTTGATTTGATGAATCACATGAGTAAATCACTTGATTTGCTGAATCACTTGAGTGAATCACTTGATTCTGTGAATCACTGGATATTAAGTTTTGTGAGATGGAATGTCACAACTCTTATTTTGCTGGTGATTTTATGTTCAGTGTGAAATAAGATACAGCCCTGAAAGCTGGATTCTGTAATCTTAACCCTGCAAAAAAAAAAACCATAATATAAAGTAAGAATAGCAGAGGGCCTAAGAGAGAACCTAGTGGGACACCAGCTCATACCTGATTGTATACATCACTTAAAGACCTTTTATCAGGTGTAATGTGTGTGAAATGAGACACAGCCCGTCTCACACTGAGGAATAATCATCTGCTATCAGGTGCAGTGAAGAACCAGATCTCACGCATCAGTCACCCCATCACTGACCGGGTGAAACCTATTCCCAGGCTTCACCAGAAGAGAAATGAGACATGAACAAGAAAGAGAGAGAGAGAGAGAGAGAGAACATGCAACGGCTGCATCACTCGCTTCCAGACATGAAGCTTTAACCCAAGTGTGAAGCAAGGGAGTGGCACTAATCTTCAACGCACTTCCACTTCACTTCACTTCACTTCACTTCACTCACGCTCCATTCCCATGCTAGCCGACGGCAATGGAGAGAGAGAGAGAGACAGAGATAGAGTAAACTTCTCCCAGGGAATTAAAAATGAGCTGATAAGAATAATAACAATTATAATTGGGAGGTTACCGTTCTGCTGTGGGATGTAACATGGCTGCCAGAGCCCCAGCTGTGTGTCGCTGCTTAATTACTGCACTTTAAAGATGGATAAGGGCTCCTGTGAGCAGGAGATGTGAAGATGTCGAGCACTCAGGCAAGCCCAGGCAGGTGAGGAGGACCTGGGTCGTGGCGCTAAGGAGCTCACCTTGATCTCTGGGGACAAGGTGCCGTGTTTGGTGTTGATGAGGAGCAAAAGAGAGAAGCAGTAGTGAGGAGAAATGGACGGATGAGCCGCCGTGTGATGAGTACATTTCACTGAGATCTTATTCCTAGGCTCTGAGCTAAACTGTTACTTGTCAAGGTGTAGAAACATAACGGCCACATCCTATAGTACCAGTAGTGCCTGCAGTGGGAAGGTGCATGTGGTGTAAACTGAATGATTTTTAAAGCTTTAAAAGTCATCCTTAAGGTCCAAAAAAGGTCCAAATATGTGCATTAATGTGTATCGCCCTTGATGTACAGACACTGTAAAACTTTATTTTTATTTTTACACTATAAAATGGTCAGAAAAACAAAAAACAACACCATCATGAAATTAAAAAGATCTTGTTACACAAGTTCTATAAAACACTGAACAGAAAGTGTGAAAAGTTGAGAGTTGTTTGAGTTTGAAAGCTGAAATAACGCCACGCTCGGCTCTATCAGAAGATCTTTTCAGCCTGGTGAGAACCTTCACACACTCTGTAACCGTCCTCGTCATCGCAATTTAATAATCCACCACTTTCAGAAAAGTAGAGCACTACACTCTTCTCTTGTGCTTCATTATGAGAAAAAAAATCCTACAAAGAAGTCCTTCTCGAGCGTCAGAGCCTCTTATTATTCCTAACCAGTGTGTCCTAATTATAATAATGCAAATCTGCAGAACATTAGCGCAGCATTTTCTGCTGAAAGGCGTAGCTGAGTATGGAGCTAGTGCATTAGCGCTCTGCTCCGGTGAGTAGGTGGGTGGATGTGATGTAGCACTTCAGATGCTGCTGATGATCTGATGGTTTCTCAGGTCCGTTTCTCTCCTTGTCCATTTTTTTTTTTTTTTTTTTTTTTTGTTCGTGACGAGAACAAAATGCACGGACGCACCGAGCTCACGATCCAGCGGAGAGTGAATTAAAGGGACGTTCCCTCCTAATGGAACAGCAGATAATTGCTCCGTCTGATACAAAAAGAGAAACATGAGGGATAAGAGGGTGGCATTGAACATGTGAAAGGGAATAAAAGCGCTAATCATGAGGTCTCTTTTTTTTACAGCGCAATAGCAAAAGGTCAATCTTAATTATCCTGCTACTTTTAGCTCCGGCTTCTACCATCACTGTAATTGTGTCTTTATGAAAAGGCAGCAGATTTGATTTGAATTAAAGACCATCAGGGAAAAAAAATGCGTAATGACCTGTGCAATTGCGTTGCATTATGGGTAATATTCTCCTACGACTAGGAGGAAGAAAAGGACAAAACGCCGGTGTTTATGAGCTGAGACATTTACCAGAGGAGCGTAACGAAGTTCAAAATAACACACGTCAGAGTTCAAACTTTCAAACTTTAAAGATTCGCTTCTGTTTTCTGTCCACAATGATGATCCTTTCTTCCTTCTTTCCGGTCACTAATTAGCAAACAAGCTAGTTAGTTAGTGTTGTCAAGAGTGGGTGCTTTTCTTAAGATGGTCGAGATAAAGAAAATCTGTATGAAGCTGTATTAAAGACTGTGACTTTACTGTGTGATCAGCTTGACCCTCAGCATCACTGCCACTTTAAACGCTATTTCTTTCTGTGGACAAAAAATATTTCTAAAAGTCAGAAACTCCTCCAGGTCTCTGTTTTGTCTCTGCCTGTTTTCTCTTTGTTTTATTAAACAATGTAATGAATAAAACATTGTAGTTGCAGCTAGATCTGATTTACAATGTTAATAAGAATAAAGCTAGAGCTCCATGTCTTCTATAATGGCTGATATAATCATTACATTTCTCCAGATATTGTTGCCATCTAATTTCTAATTTCTTACATTTGATCTAAACTAACTAAAATGTTAGTTCATGTTACCTGAACACCTTCATCCCCTCAAAACACGAGGAAGATTACACTGGTCACATGTTTAACAGGAAGTTGCATCGTCTCAATTTCCTTATGATCATGGGAAGAAGAAAAGTAAGTACTTTTATTATTCAATTTTTTTGACTTTCCCGACTGATGAGGTCTCTTTTTGAAGTACAGCACTGTCAAAATACATTTAATATTAAATTAATCAGTAGAATGCTCCTTATGCCCTATCCTGTTAGCAAGGATGCTATTTCACCACATTCTGTGTGTTGGCTAACTCTGCTCTAACAGTTCCATCCTTTTACTTGTTTGAAAGTTTCATTTACAAGAAGTTCATGATTTTTCATGAATGTTTAGTAAAGTTTCATTTAAAGAGATTTTAAAGAGTCGGTGTGAATGTTTGTTCCATTCGGACGCTCTCAGCACTGCCGAGTCAGTCTGTTGCTCCCTGGGAAACGAAGCGTCTTCTAATCATTTCTCTGGATCTCTCTCTCCTCCTCGATGTTTCGAGTCTAATCTCGTTCAGTAGAAATGCTGCCTCGCGTTAACTCTCCAGGAAATTGTGTCCAATCTGTGACGCAAAGCAAACGATCATGGGCTCGGGTGATTGGATTACGGCTCGTCTAATCGAGTTACTGCTTTAATGCATTTCTCTATTAAAGCTCGGCTTCGCAGAGTCGCCTCCTCACCGAGCTCCAGATTAACCGCAGTTTAACGCTCACTAGCGAGGACACGCAGCTGCGCTCCAGCCTTCTGTAGATCTTCAGGTAAAATTTACACAGAAGTCAGACTGTACAACTCTTCAGAAAAATCTCCAGCGCTTTACTATAAGGTTCATAAATAAGTTCGTATTAATCCACGAGTGAGGAAGTGAACGTTGCGTGTCATACTGTTACAGGAAGTGAATCAACGACAGGTCGGCATGATGAAGTTACTATCACCACACTGAAGCACTTTATACCTCTGGACAATGCTTTATTTATTTATTATATTATACAGCGACACATCAAACTTTTTTATCCATTTACAGTTACATTTAATCTTGTGGGATGTTCATCACACAAAACACTTACAGCTTCACCTTACCTCAGTGTGACAAAGAGCTGACACTAGAGACTCCTTACAAAAGAAAATACTGTATCGATGATATTTTTTTACCCTGTAAATTAGCTGTTACACCATAACACATTAACCTCTATCAAAGCTTCAGATCATCTGCCCAGTCAGAACCCAGTATTCAGCAGCACTGTGGTGGAACTGTTTAACTTGTCTAATCTACAAAGAAAAAGGATCTGATTTCATTCAAAATTCTATTCCATATGAATGAAGGGACAAACACTAACCCCGACCCCTTTCAACTGCATCTAAAGTAAGGTTGTAACTGCGATTTGAAACACACCGCTTGAGCGTTATTGTAGCAGGAGCTTGAGATGAAGATTTCTCACAGTGAACCGAGCGGCTCTTCATCACCTTCCTCTACAGCACTGAAGCTCACGGCTCTGAAATAAAAAGCATCTCAGATCTAAACCGAGATGTATTTTCTCAGAACCTGCCAGACTTCAGTGACTTTTGTGCGGTTTGTGAGAAAGCGAGTTTAACACGTTGTGTGTGCTAATTAACACCACGTTGCTCATCTTCGAGTCAGACGAGAGTCATCGCTGGCCATCTGTGGAGACGCAGATCTCTGTCCAACTTCTGTTCTGCTCCAGGTGGAATGACTCCTTCTGTCCGGCTCGGATTTTAATAACCTCCCAAATTAATGCGGGTATTTATTTCACTCAATATGTACAAATTATGTCCTTTCAGTTGACTGTGTGATGATTTACTATATATCTGTAGAGCTTCACTTGTTAGCTACACTTTTAAGGAACGCAAGCTTTTTAATAAAAGACAGGTGTCAGAAGAAGTCCCCTTCTTTCACAGCTACTCTTGTGTTGTTTCAGGTTCTGTCTCCGCCCCTCTCATGATTACTTTAATGTGTTCACCTGTACTGAGTCTCACTCTGCTCATGGTGGCTATATTGACCCTGCTGCTTCTGATCCACATGTGAAGTCAGATTCTTCTTCTCTGTGTTCTTCTGTGGTTTCTGATGTTGTCTTCTGATGTAGAACCATTAAGGGTTCCTCCAGAAGCAAGAACCTTAAAGAGTGAGCTACAAGGTAAAACCTTCACACCTCGAACATGTCAAAACAGAGATTCCAATGATCTTCTCAGTTGTCCTCACTATCCACTGCAGGGTCTTGCGATCCAAGACAGTACAATTCCCAAACCAAACCAGGCAGTGATGCAGCTGCTCAGGATGCTCCCATTGGTCCCTCTGTAGAACATGGTAGGGAGATGGGCTTTCTTCCGCAGGAAGAAGAAATGCTGCTGGGCTTTCTTGGTGATGGAGCTGGTGTTGAGTGACCAGGTGAAGTTCTCCGCCAGATGAACACCAAGGAATTTGTGCACTCCTAAGGTCAACAACCATCTCTTTAATTTTATCGACGTTCAGAGACAGGCTGTTGGCTTTACACCAGGCTGTTAGCTGTTACACCTCTTCTCTGTATGCTGACTCGTCCATGTGTTTAATCTCAAAATAATAATTAATGCACACATTATTACTTTTTATAAAGGGTGCCAATAATTCTGAGGCCTTGATCATTTTTGTCCAATTGCATCTCTGTGGGTCGACTCGGAAGGTCCCCTGGAGTCACCCTGCTGTCTATGAGGCTTGGTTTGTCCTGTGAGTGTGAAGCGCTGATGGACACGTGATTATTCGATTAACTGGTGTAGATTAGGAGCGAAGATTGTGGAGGAGATGTAGGACAGCTGGAACACTGGTGTGTGTGTGTAGATGGAGCTTTCATTCTCCCTGCACGTCACAGTGAATCAGGTGAGGAGGTTAAACGCTTCTCCACAGACCTGCTATCCGGTTTCTCTCATAATGATGATACGTAAATGAGTTCTGATGGATGATTTTTCTGCCGTTTAAAGACTTAAAGGCTCGATTTTTCTGCTGCACTGTGTGACTCACGCTGACATTTTAACTTTAAAAAGAACAGCTCTGTCAATAATGTTGAAGAAACCTCTCATTTGTCTCACCTTCCATTCCCAGAATGAAGATTCTTCTCAGAACTTCTCACCAGACTTTATTTTTCTTCTTAACGTCAGTGTCTGAATTTGAGAGCTCATATATGACAGAATCACATGAATGAAACCGCATTTTTATTTCTTCCATATTTTGTCAAACAGTAAACTGAAGTAAATTGAATGTTAGACCACACGCCATAGGAATCACTGGAGCCAACTGTGTGTATGTGTGTGTGTGTGTGTGTGTGAGAGAGAGAGAGAGAGAGAGAGAGAGATTACTACTGACGCTCGTTTTAATTTTTCCCTTTACTGAGGAAAGAACGGATCATATTCAGATTATCCCGTATTGTTTTTGTACTTATAAAATATCACGTGTATGAAACACAAATGCAAAACAAAAGCCAGTACTGCTCATGAGACAGATAGGAGTGGAAAATCTTCCTCACTCTGCTCTACTAAACGTTTTGTTTTCAACTTGAAGCAGAAAAAAGTAGTTCAGGTTACTTTTTGTGGTATGCACACACACACACACACACACACCCATACAGATTTTCCATCTTCACAGTTTTGCTCTAAACTAATCTATCTTAATCTATCTATTTTAATCTATCATTAAAACCAATCAGGTGTTAAAGTGTTGTGACATTAACGATCTTTCGTGTCAGTAATGTGGAATATGATGCACACTGATATCGCAGAAGTATGAAAAACAAACTGTTTTACAGTCAATCTCTATTACATTTAGCTAAATATCGCCCTCTACTGGAGCTGAGTGGTCGGTTCAGGAAATAAACTCGATGTTAGAGAGACCTTTCAGACAATAATCACATGCTTGTACGGAGTGCACTCAAAAATAACTACATGCTCAAAGAGAGAGAGAAACTAATGTTATTGAAAGAGGTATGATAGATAATGTGTTTCCATTCCAATTCCATTGCATTCCAATGTGTTTAAAGTTTCTGGGGCTTGTGTTTCCATGGCAACACCAGCAACATCACATGACTGTATCTGACATGATCATGCATAATAACCCAGTAATGTTTGGGATTACACACACACACACACACACATACTGCAGGCATCCATTTTAACGCTCATCGAATCGCATCTGGCTGCTTAGCTGTAATTCTCAATCTGACCACTAGATGGCTCCCAGTATCTTCTCCTCTTAATCCAATTCCATCGTCTTGCCCTGTCATTTCTTGCTTGGGTTTCAGCACTGATCCGAGCACACCTTCATCACCTTCCCCTGTCTGCAATTTAAAGGAACAGTTTTCTCCAACTAAATCTATCCTGTACTATTTTTTTTTTTTTACCACAAATATACACGAGCAGCCAAACTACAGACACGTTTTCTCCCTCAGTGCTGCTGAGTTCTGGACCCTGGTTGGCGGTCAGCTGGTGATTAATTCTCTCTAACAGCAGCTCTGACCGTAGAGCAGCTGCACATCACAGCTTTATATTAATGCACTATGATACCTTATCGTTTCCATAGTAATGGCTCATTTATATAGTTAGATGATGGTTCATGTGTATGATGTGTGGAAGGAGTCTCCAGTGTCAGTGCTGTGTATCAGTCTGTGTACAGGTGAAGCTGTAAAGTTTCCCACATCTTCAGGACAGAGGAGTTCTGTTCTTTACAGTTTCTCAGTAAAATGAGAAAAAAAAACTGAGATTATTATCTCTTATTAACTTGAAGAAAGAATAAAGAGAGACTGCTGAAAGAAACACGGTTATAGCTAATAGAACAGAAGAGACAACAGGAACTGACTGGTTTCCTCGACATTATCCATGTAACTGGATAAAAGTTTGCTGTGTTGTTATTTGATAAAAAAAACCTGTACTTGCTGATAAATGGTTGTGGTTAAAAAGGAATAAAACACTAACTCAGTTTCTTCATATTATTTCACTCTAACACAATGACACACGGTGCTTGTTCTTTGTGTGATGTTTCCCTTGGTGTCCTGGAGTTTTGTGAGACGGGTGGAGCTGCTTTAGTTTAACTCCAGGCTTTGGAGTCGAACATCAAGGCCGCTGTCAGCTTTAAAATTAGGAGTGTTACAGCACCGCATCTATTAATTAACAGAGAAGAACAGAGAGCTGAGCCGCCCATTAGGCTGCAGGTACAAATAATAATAACAGATTCATTAAGTACAGAAACTGAGCAGTATTTTTTGTGTGAATTAATACAATGGCAATAAAAATTAACGCTTAAAGTAAATATGCAAGGCATAACGGATCATTAGATAATAATCAGAATGCCCTTTCTGAAACTGAATAGAATGAAATGTCTTTTAGATGAAGATAAATCATGAATATTATTACATAATCCACTTTTATTTAAGATTATTTCACTTGGTAGATCTTTTTAGTGCTAGCTTTCTAGATTCTCCATCTTGACATGACTCTGTGCCTGAGATCATCTGTTCATATTTATACAGCATTATAAAGTCTGCTAGACCCACCAATATCCCCCCCCCTGTCCGTCTGTCTCTCTCTCTCTCTCTCTCTCTCTCTGTTCTTTTTGTCGTTTAGCCCTACGGGTGAGAGACAGTGTGTTAGCGCCGACAGGCCGAGATCAGTGCGAATAATTATAGTGTCTTAGAGAGCAGCTGCCTCCAAATCACACACATACACATATACACACATACAGGGAGAGAGAGAGAGAGAGAGAGAGATTGCTTCAGGAGTTCTGAAAGAGTTCTCTGTTTCTCAGTATAGCAGAACTCACTGCAGTGTGTTAGCGGTTGATGCTAAGTCTAATAACAGTGATTTTAGCTGTTCTGAGTCATTTCTTAGAAATGTAACAACATATCTGAGGTAAATATTGAAGGTTGTATCATTTTCACCATCACTGTGTAGTCACAAAGTCTGTATAAAAGACATTTCACATCTACATGCAAGGTAGCCGGACGCTTAACAGTGATATCATGGCTTTATCAAGATTCAAGAGTTTTATTGTCATATGTAGTAGTACAATGAAATTACTTTAATTACTTTGTTTACTCCTCTCGAGAATGACAGGGTAGGGGGGGGGGCAAGCATAACTTACAAGGACAATACAAAATACGTTAAAAAAAATATAAAGAGAGAGAGAGATTAAAGTGTAATAAAAAAAAATATAAGTAATAGTAGCATAAAAAGAAAGTAATAAAAGAGAAAGAAAATAGAGAACCTGTATTCTGATTATAAAAACAACTGACAATAAAATAATTCTTCACAATATAAATGTGCAGTGCAAGTAGCAATAATGTGACTATTTTAAAGTGTCAAGTGGTGATAAAGTGTCAGTGTAAAGTCCAGTGTTTGAATTGTCCATGAGTGTATGATGGTTCAGGGGGTAAAGTGCAGCGTGCCACTGAACAGACTGAATTGACCCTGATGATACAGGTGGAAGTGGCAGTGGGTTTGGACTATTTATCAGTCTAATGGCCTGGCGATATAAACTGTTCTGGAGTCCAGTTTCTTCCTCTCCTGCTATAAGTGCACACTCTCAGGCTGTGGGTGACAGACATGTCGTCAGTTTGTAATAAGAGCATTAATATCTATGTTTAGTTGAATTTGTTTAGAGGAAAACACTGAGGAAAACCTTACACTTTAAACATAAGGTGTTAAAATGTCTTCCTCATATGTTTCTCTCTCTCTCCTCCTCCTCATATTCAGGCCAAGATCTGATCACACTCCTGTCCTGAGGGAAGTGTGTATGTGTGTGTGTGAGGCTCCCGAGCACACTTCATCCCTGATTTTTACACTTAACACATATTGATTCTGTTGAAAATTTCATTTCAAAACTCAGATAACGAGCTATTGTTAGCTTCCCTAGAAAATTTATATTACTGGATGAGGCACAGTGTGGTGTGTAAATAATATGTTTGAATCTGTGGGAAAGAGAATGTGTGTGTGCGTGCGTGTGTGTGTGTGTGTGAGGGGGCGGGGGAGGGAAAGAGACAGAGAATGAGAGAGAGAGAGAGACAGTGATGTGTTCAACACATCTCATTCTGAGGTGAGAAACCGTGACGCCTTCACAGGTGTGTGTGTGTGTGTGTGTGTCTGTCTGTCTGTATGACTTTACTTCACACTTACATCAGACTCATGGTGTCTTTCATGAAGACTGTAAATGTGTCATTTTTGGTGTACAGTACAGATCACACACACACACACACACACATAGACCCAAAAAACAGCTCTCTGCAGCATCCCCTTGACTGCTTTAAGAGTAATTAAAAGAAATAAAACAAAATTAGCTTCAGTGTTTTAGCTCATCAGCTCGTTGCCCATGTAGCTCACTCCGTCTGTTTTCCATCTTGCTAATGCATTAGCCCTCATTGTTTCAAACACACATCTAACAGAGCATACGGAACTGGAGCTTGACAATAAAAAAAAAGATCCCTTGACAACATACCAGACTGATGCAGTGTTTAAATCCCTGACATGATTTATGGATTTAAACACCGCTTTAGCTGAGCCAGAGATGATGACAGACGCCAGAGATCTACTTCACTCAGCAAGTCAATCAAATCAAAAACCTGAATTATCTCAGTTTTATTTTTGTTTTAATAATGTCTTAACCAAGTTGATGTGTAGTACATCAGAGACATCTTTTGAGAGACATCAGAGTGGAGTTAAAGAGTTTTTATCGTTTCCATAGTAGCAACTCATTTATATTGTTAGTGATGTGTGTAATATTTTAGATATTTTGTTAGATGATGGTTTATGTGTATGACGTGTGGAAGGAGTCTCCAGTGTCAGTGCTGTGTATCAGTCAGAGCTGAAGCTGTTTTTAAATCCTCTCCCACAGATTAGTTCTTTTAAGATACATAGGCGGAACTACAGACCCAGTGTTTACTAGTGTGGAGAAGGAGGACCGCTCTGAAGTTATACCAAGAGATATTTTACAAAATTACTTGAGAAATGAATGTTTTATTTTTAGATTTCAGTATCTTAAAAGAACTAATCTGTAGGAGAGGATATAAAAAAATAAAATAAGGAAGGGAGTGAGTCGTTTTGATCCACACTCCATACCAGTTGGTGGGGGGAAATACATCATTTCGTTGTTGTCGACCGCCAATAAATCTCAAGAAGAAGAAGAAGAAGAAGAAGACCGCTCCATTGTTGTTGCGTGTAGAATGACACAGTTATATGTCTTTGTGTCAGTTTTTTGCTTAAAATGGTCAGTTCGTGTGTGTACCCTGGATGTGGAAATCGTTTTAAACCTAAAAGATTACAACAAACCCATACATTCTCCTTCTACCTTTTTGTTAATACAGAGTGTTTGATTTATTTGCACGTTCGCTTTGTAAACACTGAGTCTGTAGTTCCGCCTGCGTCACGCGTTACCTTTCAACGTCATTACGTTGTACGCGGTGTCGCGGACGTGCATCCCAGAGCTAGTGCCAGACGAGCTTTTGTGGTTAAAAAGTATACAGTTTTTTATTTCTAAGAAAATGAAACCGATCATTTCGCTAGATAAGAGCCTTCTTCCTCGGCTGGGATCCTTTAGAACCCTCTGAGGCTGCATTTGAACTCAAACTTGTGGGCACCGTTGAAGTCCACTATATGGAGAAAAATCCTGATATGTTCTCCTCAAGAAGCATCATTTCTTTTCGACTGAAGAAAGAAAGAGATGAACATCTTGGATGACAAGGGGGTGAGTAAATTATTTGTAATTTTTTGTTCTGGAAGTGAACTTCTCCTTTAACTTAACGAGAGAATAAAGAGAGGACTGCTGAGGAACAGTAACACTTCACAGCCTGTTGTTGATTGTTTTACTGGAACAGCACGAGACACCGCGGTGTATCTATTAAAGGATAAAAGTTGTTATTATATTATTCATTTTCATTGTTATTATTTCTCGGAAATATTGTTCTTCCATGTATGTATACATATATATGAAATGTCGAAAGAAAGCGGGGTCAGTAACGTTATCCCCAGCGTGAATCCTTCCTCCTTTCTTTCTGACACACCCGTGAGTCTCGCGCTCTGTGGGCGGGGTTACCGAGGACGAGCGCACGCACTTGGATCGCCCTGACGGCGCGTGCATGTGGTGTGGCGGCGGTGGCGACTGAACTGTGTCGCTTTCTGTCGGTGAGGAAACTTAAAGCAGCGCGTGAAGCTTGAGAAGAATCTTTATTTTGTGTAGGAAAGTTTTGTTGTTGTTGTTGTTGTTTTTCCAAAAAAAAAAAAAAAACCCAACAAAACAAAACAAAAACATCCGCATTTATTTGAGAAGATCTGAAACCGGGACATGTAAGAGCTTTAACAATTTATTTTTAAATGTTTTAATTAGATGGTTTTTTTTTCCACATGGGTTAATGTTAATGCTTAATGTTGTTTGTTTGTTTTGTTTTTTTAGTTTAAAGTACACAGTGTGTGGAGATATTAGTGTTCACCATTAGAGTCCAGCAGTGTGTGAAGTGTTGGTGTGATTCAGAGCTTTCATTTACTCTACCAGATAAAATGGGAGAATATTTAACCACCTTGTGTGTGTGTGTGTGTGTGAGTGAACAACTCAACACTTCCTTATTATCATTAACACTAGCTGGAAAGTTCAGGCAGTAGACAAACCTCACACATTTTCACACAAGAGCCGAACTGCTGGTGCACAAAAACCTGGTTCTGCTGCTCTATGTGCTGAAGTGTTTTGTCCTAACAGCTAAACTTTGCAGGAAAGTCACTGGTTATATATGGTGTAAAAATGCTCTGAGAAACTAATTCTGTTTAGTTCTTGTCCCATGATGTCATTAATAGACTACTGTTTATATTGATATTAATTATGTATCTTAACGCATGTGTTAGACCAGGAAAATCACCACTCTGCTAATATCTGCTAAATATTTATGAATGAAATCTGTTGTCTCCACATCTGTGCTCCTGACTCTGGGGTCTGTGGTGTATATGTAGATGTATAATGTAGTAATTATTTATTTATTATAGCTTATTATGACCAGTTCGACATGATGTTAGACACATTCTTTGCTTTATTACAGAACGTTTTTTCCTCAAAAAAGCCCAGGAACTGTATTTTCAGGATTGAAAGTGTTCACAGGCTAATTTAATGTCAGCCAAAACTTCAGTTGCTGTTGTCATGGTAACAAAATGATTTCATCTCTTAAGCTTTTCACTTTATCAGATTATGCCTCCAGACCTGAATGTGGTGATCCAGAAACAACTGGGTTTTTTTCTTTTTTTCTGGAATGAAAGTTCTAAAGGAGCAGGCTGAGATTAAAGATGATGGAAGATGATCAGTGTAGAGATCACCTGTATGTCTGGAATCCAGTGAGATTTGGTGATATTTGTCTTCTAACAGACCCGATTCATCAAGTGTGTTTAAGCAGGTCATGTTTATCTTGGGTTCCAGTTCTGTAATCAGATCTGTTTGGAGCTTGGACAAAGCTTAGATATGTGTGGTGACCTGAAGAACTGGATCAAGAACCTCCCATTAAAACGCAGCCGATTTCTTTTATCAGTTCATGATCAGGTTGAGGAGATGAGGTGTCCAGTCATTTCAAACATTCACAGGTGGACACCAGGTGCACTGGATGGAATCAAAGTTGGACAAACCTTCTGAGGTGTCTTGTTCTCTTTTCCTCATTGTAGGTCTGAGCTGGAGAGATGGATGCCAGACCTCCAGTTTTACTAACTTGAGATCCAAAGGACCACACCGGACATGAAGGTACGAGTGTAGAACCTTCAAACCTGTTGAAATCGGATCTGTGTGAGAGATGAGCTCCAGTCTGACGCGTGTAGGTGTATTGTGGGCTCTGATCTCGCTTCTGAGCACCGCCGCCTCCTGTGTGGGATTCTTCATGCCCTTCTGGCTCCTGGGCTCTCAGATGGGGAAGCTGGTATCGTTTGGGACATTCCGGCGCTGCTCATACCCGGTGCAAGATGAGGTCCATGGCGGCATGGTGATGGTGGAGCATTGTGGACGCTATGCCTCGTTCCTGAGCATCCCCAGTGTGGAGTGGAGGATCTGTACGGTGGTGACAGGAACTGGGTGTGGCCTGCTGCTGCTCGTGGCCCTCACAGCACTCATGGCTTGCTGCATGTCAGACATCATATCACGCACCATCGGCCGAGTGGCAGGAGGAATCCAGTTTGTGGGAGGTGAGTTTGGGAGAAAAATAGATTCAAATAGATTCATTGTTTCAAATCCAGACACCTGATAGAGATACATCTTTGATTAATGGATTAGATGGAAAGATGTTATTATAGACATTTGTTTGGAAATATATAAAAGAAAAGTGGCTAGATAGATAGATAGATAGATAGATAGATAGATAGATAGATAGATAGATAGAAGCAGTGGAAAGACCTGGATAAATGCTTGAATAATGGACTTGATGTTTGGATGGACAGATTAAAGAATGGATGGGTTAATTAGTTTTATTTATGCACAGACTGTGTGTGTGTGTATGTTGGAAGTTGAGAGGTCGTGACCTTTTGTCTAGGTACCAAACTTACAGGTGGGTGATAAAGAGTGGAGCCGCTGTAGTGAGACACAAACCCTATTTTCTTTCACTCAGGTGTGAAATGTTTCTCTCTCTTTGTCTTTTCTTTGTCTTCTTTTTCTTTTCACACATGATCACACATTCTGGACAGAAATAATAACATAATAATAATGCGTGGTGATGCTGTGTGTGTGGTGTGTAAAAGAATGAGAAGGATTGCTCATATGTGGATAAAAGGAGGAGTGTGTGTGTTAAGGACTCTCTCTCTCTCTCTCTGTGTGTGTGTGTGTGTGTGTGTGACTTCCAGGAGTCTCCCTCATGTCCCACTCAGGAATGTAAAGAATGTTTCCCACAGTGAGGTGACAGGATGTGCATAGAGGGAAATCAGTAGATAAAACACCACTTCTGTTTGGTGTGTGTGTGTGAATGAGTGTGTGAGTGTGTGTGTTTCCTTATCAGTTCATCTCCAGTTTCTTATTTGTATAAACACACAGGTTAAGGTCAGATGCGAGACAGATGTTTGGGAATGTAACGGAGATTTACTGTCGGATTTCATCAGAAGAATATTCCCCCCAGGTGTGTAGTGTGTGTTAGCATCCTTAGCGTGCAGTGGTGTGTAACGTGCCGTGATTAGATGGCTTGGTCTCAGAGTGGGCAGATTGGATCAGATCTGGTCAGTCTTAATCAGAATTCTTTTGTTTCCAACTCCATTGTGGCTCAAAATAAGTTCCATATCTCAGGAAATCATGATCCTACAGCCAGGAATCTGAAGCTCCGCCCACACTCACACAGCAATGTCTGAGATCTCTGTGTTATGGACTTCACCATTTCTGTGGGTGGATCCTAGGATTTGGCTAGTTTTTGGTGTTGTTGGTGTTTTTCAGCATTTCTCTTCTCCTTAACACTGTTCTCGAGGTAGAACCTTAATGATGTACTGTTGCTACTCAGTCGTCTGGTGTGATCATGTGATCGTTTTCAAATAGTTTCCCCGTCTGGGTGGATGGGAATTTTTTTTTCTTTAACGGAGGAGTAAAAAATATTTGTGTGGACGGGAAATAAGAAAGCATCTAACTGTCTTGCTTTTCTGGCTGGGCGGGGTATACTGTCTGTCTTCCCTGTCAATCACAGTCACTAGCCAATCACGACATCTGTGCAGTGTTAGTAGTGTAGCGCTCTTGTCTGTGAGGGAGTGTGGAGGTTTACAACTAGTGTGTGTGAACATACTGTGAAAGTAGGACATAGACATGATAATTCATCACACACACACACCGTCTATGTACTTTTTCGCACCCGGACACAGATCAGGCTTTTTGTGAGTGCGTAGCTTCTTTGTGAGCCTGGTCTCTTTCAGGTCCTCTCCGGTATGCAGCACTGCATGCTCCTCAGAGCTGTCAGTCTGGAATGTTCCCTCGTTCCCTTCCAAGGGGAAAGTGAGCACACTTTTTTGCTCAGCTCACTGCTTCATGGGTTCCGTCTCTGGGTTCTGCAGGAGGTCTCTGTAGATTTATAGAGACGTCGCATAACAATTTGTTAATCTGATGAAAATGGAGGGTCAGAGTGATGTGGTTTTCATTTGTTTGGGGAACAGAATTATGGGATTGTGTTCTTTTTATCAGGAGTGGAAGATTAACGGTTTTGTTCAGAGTTTCAGTCGCTCATTTTTTTCGGTGGCATTTGTAATATTCATTTGAACAGAAAGGTTTTCTTCTTTCCTGGTTCACAGTGTGAATAAATGGAGCTTGTCCTGCTGAATCGAGTGTGTGATATGTGAGGATGTTCACTCAGGGGCTGAAGAGGAAAAGAAGAAAGACTGCAGTGTTTCTGTAATAAATCTCACATTGTTCTGCTCATGAACTCGCTTTTATCATCTGTTGGTGAAAAGAAAATGAGTTCATGTCCGTGCTTGGATACACACATCTACTGTGTGTGTGTGTTTGTGTGGAGACTTGAGTTATGTTCTGTGTCTTATTGTATTGGTGTGTGTTGACAGTTTGGGTTCTGAGTAATGTGTTAGCAGCAGCTTAGTGGCCTCAGTGACCAGCTAGAAGGCTGTCAGACTCAGACACACACACACACACACACACACACACACACACAAACACACTCACCTTTCTGAATCCACTCTCCATACTGTCTAACACTGTGTTTGTGCTGTAGTGTGTACATGTGTCTTTGTCACATGACCTTCACTATTTCAGTAAGGTGGATTTAATCGTGTTCCTCTTCTCGGTGTGTAAGAGACGTAAGTGACTCTGAGAGGTGTGTGAAAGCGTGATGTAAGGAAATGATGGAAAGGGCACAGACCCGGTGTGTACGCAGTGTGTTCAATGTGGACGAAAGAAAACTTTTTAGAAACTGACTGAAAATATGTTTTAAACTCTAAACACACTTATGTTCAAATCTAAGGTCCTGAAATCCTATCATGTGTCATGGACACTTGTGAGTCTCAGGGATAGCATTGTTGTAAAGTCGTTTTTACATTTTTATCTAAAAGCAGCACATCTTCCTCTTCCTGTCTGCAGGAATCATTGTGTCACGGCTCCTCAGCACTCTGCAGGTTTTTTATCATTGTGCATGGATTCGATCTCGATTACAGTGCCATATGCATCCCAGCTCTTTTATACACGTTTATCCTTACACGCAGACAGCGAGGGCCAAATCTCAGCAGAGGTGGACAAGATTGTGTCATTAACCAGAGTTCATTAAGGGATCTGGGCTTCCAAGAGCGATTCTCCTTCCTGACCTGTTGCACTCTTCTGCCTGCAGTCTTCAGTGGTCTCATAGTGAGACTCTGCTCCACAACCACAGAAGGACAAAACTTGCATTTGGGATGCAACCAAAATTTTTTACTCCACCGTGAGTCTGTTGGTGATGTAAACACTCAGCTATTTTCAAGTAAACCTTCCAAAGAACCTTCAGGAACTTCAGTGTTCCTTTACACATTATGTGAAGTTTAGATCTATCTCACTAATTTTCCATTTCACTTTCTCAGTCAGAGCTTATCAGAAGCCCCTGAAAGTCCTAATGATCTTGAGAAAATGAGGAAAAAGGCGAAACGTGGCTTTCTGCGACACCCGCTGTGTCCTTCTGTTGTTCTGGAAAATTCCACAGCCGACCCGAGGAGATAGATTTTCCATTTCAAGAAAAGCAGCGACTGTGAGCTGAAACGTCATTAGGGAGAGAGAGAGAGAGAGAGAGAGATGGATGTATGCTTTCCTCTATCACTGACTCCATCCATTACAGCAAAGGAGAGTGTGTGTGTGTGTGTGTGTGTTTGTGTTACTTGCAATGTGTTCTGTGCCTCAGTGTGAGGAAAGTAATAAACAGTTGAAATAAGTGGCTAATCCCTAGTAGATAGTACTAATGTAAAATATCAGTGAAACAGTAAGATTTTGGTTATTACGTCATCCTATCAGTACTGTGGATTTTTTTCTTCTGTGTTTAAATGTTAAATTAAAACAGAAAATGGAATTGAATTTGCATTCAAACAACAACAAACAACAGCGTATAATTTTTCTACGACTCTCGCTGTAGCCACGTCTTTCCTTCCTTGGAAAATAAAGACACCGTCACATGCAGGATCTCAGTGTAATACTAGATTCTACTTGTAAATTATCACCTTTCTGTTAGTGTGATAATAAAATAACAGATCTTGGTGTTAAACACACAGCTCGCTGGTAGCTGATAATCATTGCCCCCTGCTGGTCACACTGCACTCAGGTGAAATATTTCCCCTTGGGTCTCTGTTTTCCTGGGATTTGCTGAACAGGACCCAGGGCTTACTGAAGAATGAATGAATGAAGAAATTAAATGTAGGCGGTGAAGGATTTTAAGCAAAAAGAATAAAATGAAACACTCCTCAGGCCACAGCTTTCGTTCTGGAGCAAGCTTTAAGAGAAAGCAGCATCATGAGAGAATTTCTTCCACGTAAGTGATCTTCACGGTGAGTGAGAAACGGGCAGTCGGAGAGAATACAGGTGGGATTTTATCCTCTCTTATAAAGAGCTCCTGGATGAAGAGCTTCATTTTCTCTCGTTTCAGAACTGCTTTTAGAAAATTGAGCTATAAATTAAAAACCTCAAAGCAGTGTGAAGATTCCTAATGAGAGGTTTGAGGTGTGTGTGTGTATGTGTGATAATAATAGGGACACACTGTGATAATAATAGGGACAGGACACACACACACACACAGTGTTTGGTGATAATGCCTCCTGATATCGCCTACGTTCCGATCCTGTGAGTAGTGCACCCTTGTAGACTTCAGACCCTCAGAAACCTCAAAGGACTGCATCATCTTCATGTCCTCCTACATGTGGAATTTGACTCAGCTTGAATGGTATTCTGGGTAACCTGCTGCTTGAGTCTTCACTGATGTTGTGGTGGTGAAGGTGGAGTGAACGAGGGCTGTTAAAACCATATTGGAACAGAGACATGAAGATTAACAGGCATATTGCAGGAATCACAGGTCTCAGAGTTACCCAGCAGCACCTCACTGTGAACAGAGTGACCTCTCTATGACCGTTAACCTTTAACCAGAGTGGAGCTGTGACCTTTAAAGGCCGATAAGGTCGTGAGATCTGTAGCTGAAAAAAATCTTCAAAAATGTAGCATTCTGCAGAATGTAGTGGGTTCAGTGGAAAACCAGTAGAAGTTCTTTGCGTTCCTTTAATTTCGTGGGGTTTAGTGATGTAACCCCAGCCGTGACCTTTCCCTGAGTGAAGATGAGACACGCTCCAGCAGGAGGAACAGCTACTAACAGCTAATGAAGCTGCTAATAAAACAATAAACTCATCAAGCCTTCATCCTTAGCCCTGTTAGCGCCTGTGGTCTGGACGCAGAGCAGAAGCAGATGGACGTGTGCGGGATCTTCATCCACCAGCTGCTTTTACACACATTTCCGACACTCCAGCAGTCCGGAGCGGCTCGGATGGAGGGAATGTGGCACCTTTTCCTGTCGTCCTCCCACTAAGAGCAGCTGCTTGTTTCCCCCCATGTCCTCTCCACGCTGTGATGATGCAGTGCCAGGATTATTTTGAGCGCGTTCTTTCTTAGTGGTGTGTGAGGTGGCAGATGGCGCAGTGCTGAAGGGGTTTCGGCGCTCTGACGGCTCAATCCAGGAGGAAATTTGGGTCAGCGCTATTTAATATTCAGCTAGAAAGCTTAAATGGAAAGGCATCTGCTCAAAATGTAATAATTAACAACAAAACCGAAAAGATTTGAACAGGTCGGGTTTACACTGAGATTCCAGATGCTTCTGTGTGATTTTTAGACCAGATCAAATCCACGTCCTCTAAGAAATTTAAAGACTGAATTACTGATTATTTTTACACCATTTCTGTGTCAGATCATGTTAGTCCCACAGTGGGATTATGTGTGACGGAGAATTTTAAACCAAGGGAAAGCAAACAAGGCATTTCCTGTAGATCTTGGATGATTTTGTTCGTCTCTGATGATGAAACTATGAATGTGATTAAATGTCAAGCTAAAAAACAGCAGTATACAATTTTATACTTATCTGTTTTTTCAGTTATAAACATATTTGACATACATCTCTCCTGCGTGTGACGCTGCGTGTTGGGCAGATTTGTAAATGACGTCTCCTTCAAAGTGATTCATTTTGGTTGAGACACAAGCAAATCAGGGTTTTCCTGCATCTCTGCATTCAGACACTGTGGCTTGCAAAATATTTTTTGAATGCTGCTCTGACTTGTGAATCAGTAACTGAATCAAAACTGCAAAATTTGATTCAGTTGAACGGGATTGGTTCAAAAGGGTTGATTCAGTAAAGTGACTCTTACTGCACTGTTGTCACTGTCTTTTGGTCACATGACTCTCACACCGCACTATGCACCTACACAACTGTGTGTGTGTGAGTGTGTTAGAACAGTTTAATCCGTAATATGCAATTAATATCCAATAAAAAATAAATACAGATGTTTCTGTAGCTGTTAATACACAATATAAACTCTGTGTGTGTGTGTGCAGGTTTAATGATCGGCTCAGGATGTGCTCTTTATCCTCTGGGATGGAACAGTGAGGAGGTGAAACAGACCTGCAGTAACGCCTCAGACCAGTTTAACCTCGGTAAGATTACAGCTTTTTTTCCCCTGAAACACAGTCCACCAATCTGTTCTTCCTCTTACTTTCTCATTACAGCTTTACCTCTAACTAATACACAGTGCTGACACTGGAGACTCCTTCCACACATCTTACACACAAACCATCATCTATACAAAATATCTAAACAATTACACACATCACTAACTATATAAATGAGCCGTTACTATAGAAACAATAAGTTATCAGAGCGAGTGCATTAATATAAAGCTGTGATGTACAGCTCCTCTACTGTCAGAGCTGCTGTTAGAGAGAATTAATCACCAGCTGACCATCAACCAGTCCAGAACTCAGCAGCACTGTGATGAAATAAGGGAAATTTCTTTATATAATCAGAAAATTTTCTTAGCGTTTATTGTATTGTATATGTTCACAACAAACAGATGCTTAGTTCTCTGTGTGTGTGTGTGTGTGTGCACGTGCAGGTTCGTGTGAACTCGGCTGGGCTTTTTACTGCACGTGTGCTGGAGCTGCTGTTACTGTGCTGTTGTGTACGTGGATGTCCTGCTTTGCCGGGAAAAAACAGAAATACTATCCATACTGAGAACACACACACAAACACACACACACACATGCATCTCAGACATAAAAAGTTGAACACATGCCTGAAAAATCTTCATGACTCTTAAAAGACACTGAAAGAGCAATTTTCATGCATGACTGACCTTTGACCTTCCCAGGTGTGTGTTTGGATTATTTTTATTTTTTTATCAGAGCAAAAGCTCTGCTCTTTATTTACTAAGCCAGTTTTAATTATTGTATGTATTTAAAGTATAACAGTTGTTTTTTTGTCCTCTGTGTGTAACTAAAGGTGTTTGGGTCACTGACTCTTCCAGTTTATTAGTTATTATTAAAAAGAAATACTATTAGTCTCTTCACGTTTTATTTTAGTGTTGTACTGTTTTTATATTTATATACTATGACCTTAAATATTTCACATGCAATAAAAACAGCTCGCGTGGAGCATTTGTTTAAAATGTGGAATAAATGGTGTAATTTTTATTCTTTCCAAAATCGTTGAGTCATTATAATTTCCCCTTTTCCCAATAATTAAATGTTTAACCTGCAGCTGTTATTTTCTGAGTTTAATATCGTTATTCATTATTGTACTCATTGTGAAATGTTTTCTTGCTCTGGATATTGATCAAGCAGGAAATTGAGCACATCTGAAGCTTGGTCTCAGAGAAATCAAACCCGACCTTGAGGAACATTCCTAAATGAAAGGACCTTGCTGGTGGGTTTCAGTACGAAGAACATGCTCATAATCCTGTTTATTTGTTTTCTCTCGAGGTGCTTTCTTGTAACTTCAAATATTTTCCAGCCTTTTGTGTGATATGTGGCTCATAGTCGCATGGGATGGTTTGCTAACGAGTTTATATTTATACAGAGCACCAGATCCAACACACACAAGGGCATTTGTGTGTGTAAAAATGACATCACTTCATACTTTAATAAGAATCAACCATTATTTTAGATATCTTATATCCGTGTCCCTTATATCCGGCGGTGGTGGCGGCTCAAGTGGTTAAGGCTCTGGGTCGTTGACTGGAAGATCAGGGGTTCAAGCACTGCCAAGCATCAGCATTGCCAAGTTGCCACTGTTGGGCCCTTGAGCAAGGCCCTTAACCCTCTCGGTTCCAGGGGTGCTGTATCATGACTGACCCTGCACTCTGACCCCAACCCCTAAGCCTGGGATATGTGAAGAAAGAATTTTAACTGTGCTGTAATGTATATGTGACAAATAAAGGCTATTTCTTTTCTAGCTGTTACGAGTCTTTCACGCGGTCTTCCACAAATAAGGGCATCTTGTGGGTCACAACAAGATAGGAGGAATCTTTGGAAACTACCATGGCTAATACAAACTTCTCACATGTCTAAAGTTTAGGCACTAGTGAGCCATCTAGTGTCAGTTCTACATTACCATTTACAAAGATTGGTGAATTATATTAATTTCTCTCGTAATTTGATAAGATAATAATATCTCATGTGTATATTGATTAATAATGCAACTGAATCCACTTCACAACAGGACGTTTGGCTCATTTTCACCGAACTGGCTTGTTTCTGATTCCATTTATTTTCAGTGAGTCGGATCATTTGACTCGGCTCACCACTTAGAAGGGATTCCTTCGACTCCCAAACGACTCGTGGAGTTTTCTTTCTATACCGGACAAAGTTTTACGATGTTTTGAGCTGCGATTGTTTTTCTTCGCCTATCAATGGGTGTAACTGTTAATAATATAATTGTGCTGCTGTCTAAAACACAAACGGTTCATGCATGTGATTCAGCTGTGAAGAAGCCATGACCACGCCTTTCCGTATTTGTGCAGTTCCCTGAAGGATTGTGGGTAGTGTAGTACTTCTGCATTCAAACTAAAGTTTAGCTTCACGCTAACTTGTAGATTGTCATATATTATCTCTTAAAGTCGTGAATAATAGTACTAATAATTACGTTACATACATATAACAACTGGAGTCAGTAATTGTTTTTTTTACTGTTCTGGTTCAAAAGAGACGGCTGAAAAATAGCGATAGGGCTGGTGTTAACACGTGACAGACTTTCTGTAATTTGACTGGCTAAATCGACTGCGTCAACGACCAATCAGAGTGAAGATCTCCACCGCCAAAGTCAAATCAGTATGAACGTTTAGTGTTTGAAAGCGGCGGCGTGAGAGGAGACGTGAGATCCTTCAAAATATATAAATCATCACGTTATTTTGGTCCTTGTATTGTTTTTGGGGGTGATTTTAACAAATATTATATTTGCGAATCTTCAGGAGTGAAGGTAAGATGTTTTTGAAACTGTTATGAGGGCGTTGTTAAGTGAAATAAAAAAACATGCCTCAGTCTCAAATGTAGTGCACTGTTTCAGATCTTATTTTGATGTTAGTAACTAAACGGATAGCTAAACTAATCTTTAACTGAATTGCTGTTGTAAATGTTGGTCTTTTAATAATGATCGAAATGTCATACCTCGTGCAGATTCACGGATTCTGACTAGCAACAGTTTTCCATTGTTTAGTGTTCATGCTGTGATTGGGAAAACTTGTAATATGTGCAGTGGTGTTATAACCTGCAAAAAGTAGATTCTATTAAAAAGACATGAAGAAGAAGAAGAAACAACAATAAGAAAACAGCGTAATATCATTGTGTTATGGGCTGTGAGCTAAAATGTCGACTGCGCATGCGCCAACACAAGTTTTATTTCTCAATAATGCGATATTATTTTATAACGGTTTATTAGAGATTTCTTTGTTTTGTGTTTTTGTTTATTTTTTTTAAGTTACATCTGTAAATGCATTCCTTATTAAGAATGACAGCACCATGTCGTGTTTAATTTTCCACAGTTTACTCAAAAGGATAGTAATGAAATTGTCTCATTGCTTATTTTTCTCCAAATTGTTCCTCTTGTTGTCATTTGAAAAAGAGAGAATTGACCTCTGGGGAAAAACCCGCCCCAGACATGCTGCTTCACCAGGCGCCGCCTCCTTAGTGGAATGCAGGCTGGGATTGAAATCTCAATAATAACAGCAGGCTCTGTGTTGGACATGTAGCTCCTTAATGATGCTCTGTCACCTCTTTTAATTAACTTTATTCATGTTTTTTTGTGCAGGTGATTATCTAACCCCAGCGGAGGAGTGAGCAAGTGACGGCAAAATGGACACGGCAGTTAAAAAGGTGAGTGAAGGGAAGAACTAGATGCTAGGAAACAGGACGTATTAATGCTGTATGTGTGTAGATAGGATGTTATAGTGTGATTTTTATCTGTTATTTATTAATGATTCTTTTTCAGAGCAATAAGGAAAACTCCAAGCCGGAGGCAGGACCAAAAAAAACAGAGTCCAGAAATGTCATATCAAAGCAGCAGCTGACGAGACCTGCACCACTGCGGTCCAAAAACAACCCGATGGATGAAAAGGCAGGGTTAGGTTTAGACAAGGCCGAGTTAAAAGCGAAGGTTAAACAGTCAAAACCAGCCAAGATCAACAATTCAGGTCCCATGCAGCGGAACACTCTGAGTCAGGCCTTCCGTACCGAACAAACTCTGAGACACAGGAAACTGGTGCTGGAAACCCAGAAGCCTCCTTCATCTGTCCCTCCGAAACCCCTCCTCCCGGGCACCTACAAGGGCAGAGTGGTACAGTCCAAAATAGACTGCTTTAGGAAGCCGCAGAGTGGCCACGAGAAGAACCCGAGTGAGAACAAGACCAAAGCTGAGACAGCAGTTCGGTCCAAATCAACTACAGTTCTGTCTGCTTCCACAAGAGCAAGAGTCCAGCATAGTGTGGAGAGGAAAGCGAAGTCAGGGTCAGCCGCAAGGATCAATGTGCAGAAGATGGTTCCTCAAAGGCAGATACAGACCACAGCTCCAGCTAGGACAACTACAATTTCCACCAAACCATCTACCCTCTCCAGGAAACCATCTACTATCTCCATCAAACCTTCCACCATCTCCACCAAAAAACATACCATCTTTACCAAACCTTCCACAATCTCCACCAAACCATCTGTGATCTCTAGGAAACCAGTTACAATGTCTGCAAGACCCCCAACAGTGACATCATTCATCAAGAAGAAAGAACCAACAAAATCCGCTGCAGCTGCTAGCGAGCAGAAACCTCAAAGGCCTGTCTCAAGCTCCATCAGCCAGTACAGAGTCCGAGTGGAATCCGCCGAGGAGAGACGGTGAGTCAAGAACATCACAACATACCACATCATAACATGACCACAGTGGTGAACTTGCTGTTATAGGTGTATCTCTCTCTCTCTCTCTCTCACAGGAAGAAGTTAGCTGATTGGTTGGCGTTGAAAGGGAAAACTCAGAAAAGGCCGGCAATAATGGGGAAGTCTGCTTCTCAGACATGTAAACCTCGACTCGGTGCTGAAGGTGAAGATAAAGCTCAGCCTGAAGCGAGTGAACAAGCTGAAGTGGTGCCTGTCAATGAAACACACAAGAGTGAGGTTCCTCAGAGGAAACCTGCATTCTCTAACACCCCGAGTCACATCCTCAACACCACACTGGACCTGCTGGACAACTCGGACACAGAGCTGCCTGCAGAACCTGAAATCAGGATGGAATCGGTATTGCACCTCCACATCTCCACTGAACACACACATATAGCTTTTACACAGCCCAAGTGTGTGTGTTGTATTTATCAGAGAATTACAAACACACACACTGAGTTAACATTACAAGTAGGATGTACAGAAAGTATAAAAGTGGTGTATAATATACTGAATATGTACAGTGTATTAGACTGTGTGTGAGTGAGCGTTCCAGTGCTTCAAGAGCGTCCAGATTCTTTTAGGAAAAAAATGTAATTTAATTGTAATTTATGTTGCAATTTTAAGGTTTGACTTTTTTGACGTGTAAATATTTAATTATTTTGTTATTTACTGGATTATTTGTTCTGTTTCTGTAGCTGGTGATAAACCTGTGTGAGAGATTGGAGGCAATGGAAACTCCGTCCACATGTGAGAGCGGTGAGTTTTATTCAAATGACATCAGTTTTAATCAGTCAACAGAAATGGAGACTGTTTGAGTTTTTATGCTCTTCTGCACCTCAGAAGAGTACAACTAATTAATCTCAATGTTTATTGTAACTGTTGAACAATATATGACTAATGAAATGATTTTCTAATTTATGGAGCAGACACAAAGGCCGGAGGAAGCACAGAGGCCGAGGTGAAGGTAGAAGAAGAAACACCTGAGTATGAAATTCTGGAGGAGGAAGAACTGAGCGAGGAACCAAACTCCTCTGCTGGAGTGGACAAGAAAGAGGAGGAGGAGGATGGAGAGGAAGAAAAGAAAACTATCAAGGTCAAGGCAGAGGAAGAGAAGAAACTGTCTGATTGTGATGAAGAGGAGGGTGAAGAGGAGGAGATGGACTCCACACCTGCAGATGTTTTGAATGCGTGTGTTGTGAAGTACAGCGTGAAAACTACTCCTTATTTGCAGAGGTGAAGTTTCAGGGTTCTCTGTTTACTTTGGTCTTTATTGAATCTTTCTGTCTTCTAGTCCTATTGATTTTGATATTAATTAGCAAAACAATATTAATCATTTAATCACCATCATGTTTATTATTATTGCACATTAATACTATTTAATTGTAATATATTAATCTATTTTTTTAATGATGTATTGCAGTTCTGTGTATTTAATTATAATTATTTATTCATATTTTCATTGTAAATTATCTTTCTTTGGATCTGTTTTAAAGATTATTGCTGTTTGGTTTTATTTGGATTTTATCTGTTTGTATGAAAGCTTATAAAATTTATGAATTCATTCCTTTACTGCTGCTCTTTTGTGCTGGTGTTTGTATTGAGTGACAGGTAGATTGGTTGGTTGGTTGATTGATGGTGTGTTTTGGTTTGTGTTGTTCTGATCAGTGTGAAGAAGAGGATGGAGGGTGAAATGGCTAACGGTACTCCAGGCTCTTGCTGTAAAAGTTCCATTAAAAAGCTGAAGTTTCTGACTCCAGTGCGCCGCTCATCCCGGATCCACAGGAACTCATCCCGTTTGCCGGGCCTCCTGAACGAACACGACCCCTGCGTGTCCTCTCTGGCTGAGCTGGAGCTGCTGGACGCCGGTGACTCCAACGCCTACATCTACAGAAAGAACCCTGCGCTGCTGCAGCACCTCCCTGATCAGTGTCAGGAAGTCCAGAGCGCCGAACACGCCTGCAAATAAACAGTCATCAGCACAGGAAGCACACACACTTTAACTACAGTTACATACAAATACTGAACTGAGCTGTGGTAGGAAAGACAGTGGGCTGATTTTGAATATGTAAATATGTGAATTTCTATTGGTTCAGTTACATCAGAAAAGCTGATGTTTAGAGGTGATTGAAGACAAAAGGATGAAAATTAATGTTACACTAAGGGGTTTGGATGTTTGTGTTAACTGAACTGTTTAACTGATCATTTAAGTGTGTTTTAACAATGCTCAACTAAAACCAGACGGAAGTAGAAGTTTGTAATGTAAAAAAAAAAAAAGCTTTGAATACACAAGCAGGCTGTACTTTTCACACTAAAAAGCTTCTGAAACCAAACTGGAGGGTAGAAATGTTGAATGCGCACAAAAGTTCACATACTGAGACTATTGTGTTTATAGATATTCTGAGTGGAGGAAGGTTTTAGTTCTGCTAACAACAGATGCAGTAACCAGTTGTTTGTACTGTCTTTATTACTGAATGTTTTCTTCTACTAATGCTTAAACCTATTTAAAAGTGTGATTGACAGATGGGTAACCAAGCAACATAAGCTGCTATATGCATATATAAAACTAATGACTAAAGGAAATGTATTAACATTTAAAGTTGTTTTAGAACTTTTATCTTGCATCACCGGCTTACTGCAGTTCTAAAACTGTGCATGTGCTCCAAGAAATACAATTAAGAAAACTTTATTCAGGCTCCATCATCAATCAATCACAGTATTAATCTGACTATAATTGTCCATCTGATGTTTCTGTATCTGTCCGTTTCTGTTCATTGTCCTGTGTTCAGATTAATATTGTTCACACTGAAGCACATTATTATATACAATGCCTTGCATAATCATCTTCCACTTCGACATCTGATCTGTCTTTATAAAGACGACATTCAGGCACATGTATTGTTTGAGTGTTTCTTGAAATAAACTCAGTTCTCTTTCATTTTGTCTGTATATATTTTTAATTACATGAACATTAGAAATATTAACTATACACTTTAGGAATGTGATGAATTATGAAAAAAATGTCATTTTAGCAAGCATTTAAGTATGCATGGGACCTTTTTAAAAATATTAAAACATTTTTAAAGTATATATTTAATATAATATTAATAATACAAATATTATGGATATTAATAAATTTTTATATATATATATATATATATATATATATATATATATATATATATATATATATATATATATATTCTGTTCTTTTGAACTGCACTTCCCGTATTTCGGAATTCATCTGGACCAATCACGTGCCACTTTCTCATCCGGGCACTTGCACAGTATAACGGCTAATCATTTAGCAAACGTCGGCGTAATCAAATCAAGGTAATTTTAGTTTCGTTCTTGTAAATAAAAAATTCAATTTTCCTTTTTTTTTCTTTTAAATGATCGCGACAGGAGTAGCTTTTTAGCTCGCGTAAATAAGCCACGGTAGTCTTTACGTCATGACGTCACACTAAAAACTATATATTTTTTTAAATGCAGCAGCGCGAAATGCTCTTTAAATATAAGCAGCATATGAGAGGAAATTGTATATTTAAAAAAAATAAATTGCTACATTATTATTTGCATTTTTTATAAACAAGGTTTATTTTAAAAAGACGTGTGTAAAAACAACTCGATTTGTGATTGGTTCAACAACAAAAAAAAAAAGCGGGTCGCTGAGGAAGGAACGCGCAAAGCATTGTGGGAAAGAGGTGAATTCTTCGTGTTGACTCCTCCAGGCCACACAAAGCACTAGAGTGCCGAATAAATTCACCAATTTTCATTGAATTAATCACAAGAACTGGGTAAAAAAATTAATAAAATAAAAGTTTTTGGTTTAAAAGTTTTTTTTTTTTAAAGAGGCGCGCCATGCCGAATTTCTGCGCGGCTCTGCACTGTTCCCGGATGAGCTCACACTCCGTGTTGGCTTTCTTCAGGTTTCCGCGGGATCCGGAGAGGCGAGTAACAGCGAAATCACTCAATTATAACGGCTTTAACTGAGCGTTTATAACCCACACCACGCCGCAGAGATAACAGATACATTCATACGACGTTATTGTGTCGGTAAAAAAGCGCCGTTTGTTGTGGTGTAGGAGATGATTTAGGTGATGCTAAGTGTCAGGATAAAGTTTAGTGTTAGCTGCTGCTGTGGTGATTGAGCTGTCTGTCTCTCTGCCTGTCTCTCTGCCTATCTCTCTGCCTATCTCTCTGCCTATCTCTCTGCTTGTCTGCCTGCCTGCCTGTTTCTCTGCCTGTCTGCCTGCCTGCCTGTTTCTCTGCCTGTCTGCCTGCCTGCCTGTTTCTCTGCCTGTCTGCCTGCCTGCCTGTTTCTCTGCCTGTTTCTCTGCCTGTCTGCCTGCCTGCCTGTTTCTCTGCTTGTCTGCCTGCCTGCCTGCCTGTCTGTCTCTCTGCTTGTCTGCCTGCCTGCCTGTCTCTCTGCTTGTCTGCCTGCCTGCCTGTTTCTCTGCCTGCCTATCTCTCTGCTTGTCTGCCTGTCTGTCTCTCTGCCTGTCTGTCTCCCTGTCTATCTTTCTGCCTGCCTGTCTACACCACTGAGGCCCCTTCTCTTCGTGGGGGTCATGATAACATGATCAAGTTTTTGACTTCAGTATCGGTATCAGCGATATTATTACGAAAACTCTGGGCCCTCATCACCTGGTGCTTTTCCCCTCACACCATTTTCTATCTTCTGTTTTCTCCTACACCTCAATAATCGTATTTAACGATCAGGTATAAATTTTGGTCTAGATTCAGTAAACACGTCTTAACTGTTACTGTAACTCTCAATCAACATCAAATACACGTTAGAGAAAATACAATGCAGCATATAGGATATTTTTTTTTATTTCTTTTTTTTGTATTTAAGTACAACAAGCTGTTTAAAAAGTTAAATAACGGGAGGTGAAAGCAGCACTGATGGAGTGTTCAGCTCTGTGTGACGTCATCGTGATATCTGTTTCTTTCTGTTTTGTGTTATGTTCCTCAATATTTAGTCATTTAGGCAATGAATTAATAAATAATTCATTAACTGCTCAATAGTTTATTTTGATATTTATTTGTTTATCTGCTATATATATATATAATATAATATAATATTACTTGCTGAAATGTTGGTTTTATATATTTATTTATTTATTTTGTATGAACTATGCTTAAAATATTATTATTAGTTAGTTTAATACCGGGATGATCGTGATCATGTTCCTGCATCGCTTCTCTTCACCAGCAGCAGAACGCAGAGTTTTTTCAAAGTTTTCTCAGGTGCTATTTTAAGTTCCGCTTTGTGTCCTGTGTGCGTTTTTAACTCCATATTTTTAATTCATCTTGTGGTTTCCTACAAATTATCACAGGGTCTGTTTCAGCACAGCATCCGCTTACAGAAATAAACCCTAAAATGGAATAAGATTTTAATTATTCGCTGCACGTTGCACTTTTGCTACTGTTGTTTCTGGAGCTCTATTAATAACCTGTGTGTGTGTAGGTGTAAGAAGTGGGTGGAAAACTGCAGTCGGTCAGATCTGAGAGATAAAACACCAGAACACCTGAACAAATACCACAGACTGTGTGCCAGACACTTCGAGCCTGATCTGATTTTAAAAACTGTAAGCAGATGTGTGTGTGTGTATGCGTGTGTGTGAGAGGGAAAAAATTACTCTGATGTATTGAAGCAAATTATTAATATTATTGCTATTATTATTACTACCGATGCACTGACGTGTTAGTTATAATGGTGTGGATGTGTGTGTGATTCCCCTCAGAGCCCATTCAGGACAGTTCTAAAGGACACAGCGATCCCCACCATCTTCGACCATCCCACCCGCAAACGGACAAATGAACAGGTTTGAGTTTTTCGCCAGCTCTGAAAACACTCTGTGTGTGTGTGTGAATGATGTTTTCCATTCAAGGTGTAACAGACATGTGTTTGTGATTTAATGAAGATGTTTTCATCCTCAGCAGGAAGAAGATAACACGCCACAGCTGAAAGTGCAGAGAGGTGAGTTTATCTCCGGAGGCATTGATCTCACCTAAATATGATTAACTGTATTTTCTTTTTTTAGACAGGAAGCAGTTTTATTGCTTCTGCATTCCAGCCTAATGCTTGTGTGTTTATAATGTTTCTGTTTTTGTTGTGTGTGTGTGTGTAAGTGGAAGAGAATCAAGACAAGGATGTGGAGAAGGCCCCAGAGAGCACTAACGGCCAGGAGGCTTCTGATGAACCCCAAGTGGTGGACAAGGACTGGGATCAGCGCGAGTATCTGCGCTCCTTGTTCGACGTGGTGGTCATGATGGGACGGCAGAACATCCCACTTCAGGGCCACTCTGACAAAGAGCCAAGGAGCAAAGCCTTCACTCCCAGCAACTTCCAGGCGCTGCTGGAATTCCGCATCAACGCCGGCGATGATGCGCTCCGGAGGAGGTTCGAGACATCGCCTGCCAGTTTGGAGTTCTGCTCGTCCACACAGCTGCAGCAGATCTTGGAGGTATGCGAGAAGTGTGTTTGCAAGGAGCTGCTCTCCGAGGTGAAGGAGGCACGCTTTTTCTCTCTGGTCATGGAAAACGTTGTGGATATCGCCGGGGAGAGCAGAATTCCCACCTTCATCCGCTTTGTGGATCAGAACAACTGTCTGCGTGAGGAGTTTTTTGGATTCCTGCTCTTCGAAGGGGAGGCAGAAAGCATCGCCACAAACGTCTGTGCTGAAATATCAGAGAACGGGCTGAGCATGGAGGACTGCAGGGGGCAGGCGTACTTCAGCACCGGCGTCCATGCTGCCAAAATGAAAGCCGTTGCCACCAAACTGAGCGAGCTCTATCCATTAGCCGTGCTCACGCCCAGCGCCGGCCATGCCCTAAACATCAGCCTGGCCAACAGCATGCACTTGACGAGCGTGCACCTAGTCATGTCCACCCTGAAGAAGATCGATGCGTTCTTCAGCAGGTCTCCTCTTCTGCTGGATCAGCTGGAGAGCGCCATTTCGATTTATTACCAGGGGAACGAGGAGAAGGGGAACGCCCTCAAGCAGGTGTGTCGCACTGACTGGACGCAGCAACATGATGTCTTCGAGGTGGCCATCGACCTCCTGGAGTCTCTGCTCCTCTGCATGGACAGCATCCACGACAATGAGGAGCTGAAGTGGAGCGACGAGATCGCGCATGAGGCCTTCGTGGTCTCAGAGGCACTGGCAGACTTTGAGTTTGTGATGGCACTGGTGGTCTTGAAGAACACACTATCGTTTTCCAGGGCATTCGGGAAGAACCTACAGGGGCAAACCAGCGAGGTCTTCTTTGCTGCCAACAGCTTGCCGGCCGTTCTGCACTCGCTCAATGAGGTCCTCGAGAACATTGAGGTGTATCACGAGTTCTGGTTCGAGGAAGCGGTAAACCTCGCCGCCGCCTTGGAGATTCCCGTCAAAATCCCCAGGCTCTTCTTTAGGAAGCAGCGCCCCGACGCAGGAGATGAGATCCAACCTGAAACCTACTACAAGGTCCACCTGACATTCCCGGTAGTCACTCAGGTCATCAAGGAGCTGAGCGATTTCTTCTCCGAGAATCACCTCAACGCGCTCAGGTCCCTGTCCTTCGTTCCGGCCATCATGTCACAGCTCAAGTACAACACGGAGGAGAACAGCGCCGATGTCTACAAGAATGATCTTCCCAATCCTGAAACGCTTCCCACCGAGCTCAACTGCTGGAAGATCAAGTGGAAGCACGGCACCAAAAACGTCACGCTGCCCTCCACCATCTACGAGACACTCCAGCTGTCCGACGTCAAGTTTTTCCCCAACGTGTGCGCGCTCCTTAAGGTCCTCCATTGCCTCCCGGTGCTGTCACTCACAGAGGAGAAGTGCAGCGAGGCAAGGAGGCGCCTCACGGCATATCTGCAGGATACGCCCCCCAAACACAGACACAAGAGCCTGGCACTGTTTACCCTTAACTGTGCAGTGAGGGTGGATGTGGACCTGATGGTGGAGGCGTATCTCACAACGTACCCGGACAAAGAGACGACGGAAGAACCTGCGTGATTAACACTGCAAAAATAAGATTTAGCGCTCAGTCTAATATTGTAGATTGTGAGGCAGATTTAGCAGTGACCAGTGTTGCTATGGGAACAAGGGCAGAGTTTAAATTCTGTTTGATGAGCCAATTACTCTCATCACATCACTCCTGGGCATCAGCTTTAAACGTTATCAGCTTGACATGAGGCTTAGTGGCCATCTTTCTTTTGTGCTACACTAACCTTCATAATTCTTTTCTTTATTTTTAAAATTTCTTATCTCTTTTCTTTCGCTAATCTTTCTTTCTTTTTTATTGTACGTTCAGCAGTGTGTGTGTGTCTGTGTGTGACTGAGTTGCACTGGAAGTGAATCAGAAATGATCAGACTCTTGTGTGTTATAATGAAGTTGTGTTTGTTATCATCAACTTGTTAAAACCCGTTTCTGCTTTTCTGATTACTCAATATGGAAAAAATAAATAAATATTTTACTTTAGGCATCACATCTGTGTGTGTGTGTGTGTGTCATGAAATCAGTTCCACCCCAAGAAAAGCACAAAGCTGTTCTATTTAATCTGTACCTTAGAATATCTGCTTTATATTTCTGTTGTGTTTTCATTGTTTAGAGAATTTTTTACTAAAATCACAGGTTGGGTTATTGAAGCGTTTCGATTTTTAGCGTCATCATTTTCATCTGTTCTGATTTTTATCAAGGGCTTGCATCACAAACTGATAAACGAATCTGTGAGCTGTGCTTTATAAAGCTCATGTTCATGTTTTCTTCATTTCTGTCTCTCTCTCCCTCCATTTCCCCCTTTTCCTTTTCTCTTTTCACTACTTTTGTCTCTCTCATGTTTTCTTTATCCACTTTTCTAGTCCACTTTCCTTTTTCTTTATTTGGAGAGAGAGAGAGAGTGTGTGTGTGTTCTGATTACTTTCTTTCAACTCTTGCAGTTCTTTCTAGGAAAGATTATTATCATTATTATTACACATTCAGTTTATTTTTCATTTGGCATTTTATTGAGGTCGGAAACTTAAATGTATAAATAAGCAAGAAATCAAAACCTAAATAAAGAATATAATTTGTGCTTTGCACGCGTTAATTCTGTTGTTTAATGGAGAGCTCCCCCATGGCCCTCGCGCGCGCTGTTCACTTCCGTTCTGCAGCTTAGTTCACTTCCGGCTCGGATCAAGCAGCCGTGCTACAATCTCGCTGTGAAATCTCGCTCGCACACACACACACACACACACACCACAACAAGGAAACGATGCTTTGGCTTTAAACGCTACGATCAAGCCGCGTGCGCGCATTTCTGCGTCAACGTTAGATGATTTACATAGCGGAAGATTTTGGTTATGTTCTTGGCCATGCACACTTTGCTCTTTTGACTGAACAGGAGCGCAGTTTAAGTCCAAAATGCCCGACTGCTGCGCCGCAGCCGACTGTAAGCAGAGCTCTGACCAGCGCAACGTCTCCTTCTTCAGATTTCCTCTAGACCCCGAGCGGTGAGGAGACTTCACTCTTTATTTATCTGTGTCTGCCTATATCTTTATTTTCAACTGCAGCCCAGCCGTGGCGCTGATGGTGCTCAATTGTTCTGTCTAAAATGAAACAAAATTAGCATCCTTTGCTAGCGAGTTAGCCACTTAGCTCGCTAATTCCTCCCCTTTGATTCAATGAATGTAAGCTAGCTCGCTAATCCTCCTCTTTGGCTCAGCTCTTTGCTAGATGTTCAGCCAACACGCTTTGTTAATGGTTTCCTTACGAATTTATAATTCCTGCATTAACACTCTTTTGTGTGCGAGTCGATAAATTTGGCTTTTTTCCACTTTTTTTTCCACGGTGACTGCACGAGAATGGTTCGTGTCCTCGAGCGCCATCTTCCGGTCAGCCTCAAAATGGTGGCTTCTGTTTCCTATTTCTGTAAATATGTCAAAGTGGCAGTCTTGGAGCTTTTATTTCTACTTGACGAGTCGTATTATATACACCAATAAGATAAATACGCACTAAAATAGGTTTGAAGTTATGTTCAGTTTTGGAAATAAATTAATTTAATATTTTTTTGATGACTCATTCTGTACTAGTCTTGTGCTCAGCCAAATAAATGGTTTCTAGAAGGTATATAACCCCGCCCCTGGGGGCGTGTCCTGCTCTACAGTAGTAGCTCTTTAGCAGTAAACGTGGTCAGTCTGCGTGTGTTTGGCCATGCGTCTTCCCTTGTGTCACTTTTCCCTTTTCCAAATCTGACTGGTGGAGAATAAATTGTTGGAGTTGAATCGTGTGGGTGTGAGTTTGTAGGAGGTGGCAGGAATGCGTCTCCGTCAAACATGTTCTGCCCTTATACTCTGTCAGGGCTTCTCCATCAGTAAGAGTAAGATGTCAGACACGTCCCCCGCTGGGGGTGTGGCCCCGTGTATCTCAAACGCTGTTCGCTTCAATATCACTCTGACTGCCTGTTTTAAAAGGAAATCCAGCATCATACAGACTCTAACCACGTCTCTCACGGCGGTTCATTGGGATTTTAAAATCTGGACTTTTACATTCTCTTGTGTAGCTCTGCATACAGTTCACTGAAGTGTAAGCTCTGCATACACTTCATTATGAATAATAATAGTGAATTATTTTTACATTGATGCCATTAATGGGTGTGTTTGAAGCAGACGTCTGTTATTCAGCCCCATTGTGTTGTCAAAAATGAACATTATAGAAATTATTTAATAAAAACACCTTTTATTATAATTTTGTGCTGTGTGTCTAGAACACTCTTAATCTAAACAATTCAACAAAATTACCGTCAACGTCTCTAATGTGGTTGCTGTGGTTTATTCTGGAAGCATCTTAAGACATTTGCCTTGCTTTTCTTAGGAAATTCTTTTTTCTTTAGGAAAAATCATAATTCTTTCCTTCTTTTAATTGTTGTAACTCATGATGATTACTATACAGAACCATCTGCATTTTTTGGGTGGGTCCAAGGCGGAAAGTCCAGTAACTTTCATGGATTAGTTTAAGTTTAATATAGATTAAGTTTAACTATTAATCTTTATCTTCTGCTGATGTTGCAGTTATGACTAACAGAATTACAACAAAACATAAAATTCTGCAATTCTACAAATAAACATCCCTCAGCAGCAATTTAGATGATCTCCCCCCATTTTCTGAGTGATCAGGTCCATTTCTTGGTCAGATCCTGTGCTTTGTAATGAAGAAGCTAGCCACCTGAGATGGTTGATTTTCACTGATATTGAAAATTGTGAATAATAATTGATCCTGTCTGTCGTCAGATGTAAGCAGTGGGTGGGGAACTGTCGCAGACCGGACCTGCAGACTAAAACGCCTGAGTACTTGCACAGAAACTTTAAACTGTGCTCAAGACACTTTGAAACCTCCCTGATACAGAAGGAAGTAAGTGCACATGTACTTCTGTCTTTTCCTTCTTTTTACATGTTGGTTGATTCAACTCTTAATGTCAAAAATAACCATCGGATCCTGTAGGAAAAGCATTTTTAATTCTGTTTTGCGTTTCAGAGCGAACTCAAAACGGTTTTAAAGGACGGAGCCATCCCGACCATATTTGACTTTACGACCAAGAAGGGCAATGCTACAGCCCAGAACAGCAACAGGAAAAGAAAGATACAAGCTGTATGTTTTTAAGAGAACCCTTCCCCCCCACAATTTATTCATTCTTTTCAGGTTTTAATACACATCATACCAGTGCATCACTACACAGAGGTTGTGCTAAACAAGAATTTCTCATTTACTGAATTCTTAAAACACTGGCAGAAATTTCTGAAGGCCATCCAATGTTCATTCTTCTTCCACCATAGACAAAGCCCATCAAAACTATTCAGAACAATTTTACCGATTCCCTACCGAAGTGCCTGTGAGCTCCAGATTTATTTATTTTAATCATGGAGAGATCAAACATCCCACTGGACAGAATTTTTAAAAATACAACATTTATGTACTGATGTTCTGATTGTTAGCAGCTGTGTCTTGAATGAATTAACTAGCTAACTCACCAAGTGTGACCAATGTAGCCAGATTAGTTGCATTAATCTGGAATATTTTTTGCAAGTCATTACCTAAGCCATGTTTACATTGGCAACAGGAATATCTCTGTTGATTACCAGACATTACAACACTGTCGTTGCTTGTGCGGTATGAAAAGATGTTATTTTTAAGGTATATTTTTATTATTAGATAAGGTACCAAAACTTTTTGCCAGTCTTTTTATTCCATTTGAACACCGAAGTATTTTGTACAGTTTTTGGTATATGGGCAAGGGTCTTATGGTAGTGTGGGGGCAGGGTTTATAATTATGGTCAATGCTGATTGGTTAAGCCGTCTACTTTAAACTTGTACACACACACACACACGTATCTTTTCGAAGAACGTGTATTTATAACTCATGATTAGTGACATTTATGGTAGACATTTAAAAATCTTTGTGATTATGGCAACACATTTCAATGATTTTTTATTTATTATTTTTTTCTTTCTTTCTTTCTTTTGCTGCATTTTCAGACTGCAGCTGAACCTCTGGAGGCAAAAAAGGTGAAAGGTTAGTGGTTTCATTTTTCTTAAAAACTTTTTAGACATATTTTGCAGATTGCAAAAGATCTAAAAATCATTATTTTTTTTCGTCCTGAAGATGACGCCCAGCCGGAGACAGTGGCACAAAATGTAATTGAAGACTCAACAGAGAACGCTGTAGAACAGGAGCCTGCACCAGTCAGACCAGAAAAGGAGGATCCTGCTACGTCCAAAGCCAAGGAAACTCTGAAGAGCCACTTTAAGGAGACATTAGCATTCACTGGCTTCAGCATCGTCAACAATGTCGCTGCCAGTGCTACAAAGACTATGGGTGGTGGAGCCGTCGGGCCGCTCATGGTCAACCCAATCTGTGCGGAAAAGATTGACCCAAAAGATGTGCTAAGACTCGGAGAGGATGTGATGCGCGAGGAGATCCGCAACTCTTTGCGCATGGCTCGCTTTTTCTCTATCCTTCTTCAGGACAAGATGAACATCGAAGGCAAGGATCAAATCCCCGTGTTCATCCGCTCTGTCAGTAACGATGGGTTTCCCCAGAAGCACTTGCTGGGGTTCCTGCCCTGTGATGTGGACTCAGACAGCCTGTACCTCATGCTCATGTCCGAGATCCGTAACAAGTGGGGACTCCGAATGGAGCACTGCCGAGGGTTTACTTACCTGACGACAGGCAGCTTGTGTCAGAAGCTGAAAGAATTCTCCTGTCGGATGCTCCGGGATTTCCCACAGGTTGTCCTGGCTCCCAGCGACCCTTATGCTTTCAACATGTGGCTGATCCGAGCCTTGCCCGTCCTTTCTGTACAGGATGTTGTTGACACTGTAGAGGAAGTGGCCGCTGTCTTGAGGCAGTCCGATACACTTGTGAAAAAACTGCATCTAAAGATTACAGCGGCGTACAGTCACATCAAAGGCGAGGTGGATCGTGTCAAGGAGTCTTGCCAAAACAACTGGGAATATGGCACGGATGCTTTCCAGACGATGTTGGACATCCTGGAGCCTCTGTTGAACAGCATAGGAGAGATGTGCACCAGCGCGCTGTCAGAGGTGGACACAACCGTCATGGAACAGCTGCTTAAGCTCAAGGAGAAGCTCAAGAACTTCAACTTCATCATCACCCTGGTGATCCTTAAGAACACTCTGTGCTGTGTCAGCATCCTCAACCCGAGCCTGAGGGGGATAATCAGCATTAGCAGCACCTTGCAATACACTATCTCCAATGCCTTAAAGCTGCTCAACAAGCACCTGCAGGAAATCCCTATATTCCACAGGAAGTGGTTCTCCGATGCTGTGGGTAGGGCCAAAAAGTTGGGCGTGCTGGTCACTCTGCCGGCAGACACGGCTACAAATGGCGACTCTGACAGCAAAACGCCGACCTCACCGGAGGACTACTACAGGGAAACGCTAAGCAAAATGGTCCTGCAATACCTCATCGACGAGGTGAAGCGAGTCCTCGGCATCGAGATGGTCCGAATCCTGAGATGGCTGTCTTTAGTGCCATCGTACATGGCCGACCACAATTTCAGCATCCGCAAAGACAAGGTGGCTGATGCGAACCTGAACAATCTGGCTCGCCCGGACTCCTTCTATGATGAGCTGGGCTGCTGGGAAGTCAAGTGGAGACATGCGAGCAAACGCAGGATCCTGCCCACAGGCGTCTTTGCCACCTTAAAGATCCCTGATATTGGATTCTATCCCAACGTGCAGAGTCTGCTGAGAGTCCTGGGTTCCATCCCTTGCATCAATGCTGATGCAGACGTGTACGTGCAGTATGACATGGTGTTGGACAGGTATCGCTCCTACATGAAGGTGATGCCAGCTGAGAAAAGACTGTGCAACATGGCATTCATTTACGTCAATCAGGACGTGCACTTCAACATCGACGACATGGTGCAGTCATATGTGGAAAGCCATCCAGACATACTGCAGCTGCTTTGTAAGGTAAATGTGATGTCTTTTATAGTATTAGTGATGGTAATAGGTCACTATTGTATATTTAGTCAACCCCAAAATTTTGGTCATAATTAGTACTGTATTCTCTCTGAAATACTGCTTTCATAATTATTAGCACAGTTACAATCTAGTATTTAGAGAGACCTCTTTTAGAGAGAATAACAGTTCCTCTTAAAGTTGCTATAAATTCTCATGTTTACGCATGTTCATGTCCTTTTTCATTTGGAACTTCGTCTTATGACTCTGAACATGCTTAATGCAGTGTTGTTATCAGTTGTGTATTTCTAAAATCACTACCTGACTTGTTTGTTTGATGGATGAACAAGCCTCATATCTCAAGGGAAAAAAGAAAAGTTTAAAAGCTGCTAGATATTTTCTAGAAAAAAAGAGAGAAGCAATACAAAGAAATGCAATGTCACTTTTCCAATTGAGAGGAAATTTTTGAACCCTTTCTAATCCTGTGGGCTGTCAATAATGATGAACTTTTCATGATGGATTACAGTACACCAGTTTTTTTGTTTTTGTGTGTGTGTTCTCAGGATGATGTAATGGAGGTTCAACCTTCAGGTAAAACAAACCACCAAATACCCAGCCATTTCGTAATGATTTATTCAGATTGATAATATACCTGATTGTACATGATTATTTTTATCTTGTGTCTTATTTACATGTTTTCCAGCAACAGAAAATAGTACAAATGATGCCTCAAAAGAAGATATGGAGGAACCAAGAGAGATTATGTTGGACATGGAGTTGGAGAGGCCGAAACCAGCTGAGTGTTCAGGGACAGATAAAGAGGCGTTAAAGTCTGCGCTGAAGGCTGCACTCACTGCAGCATGCAACAGCCATAGCAGACAGTTTCAGGGAGGCCCTGAGGGTGAGGTTGAATACGTGACCAAATCTGAAATGAACGAGGTTTTGAAAGTATGCGCAGATGTAGTCAAAGATGGGATTCTTTCTGAAGCGGGAAATTCTTTCTTCTCTCTGTTCGTTGATCGAGTGGTGAGGTTTGGTGAAACAGACTTCCTCCCGCTGTTTCTCAGGTTTGTAGACAGTTTTGATGTCATGCATTTGGAACTGATGGGGTTTGTGGAAGCGAACCTTGATACCGAGGCAATGTGCGAGCGCCTTTTTGACATTGTCACCAAAGAATGGCATCTCGATTTCAAATACTGCAGAGGCCAGGCTTACTTGGGTTCTGGGGAAATCTCGTACAAGCTCAAGGCCTTTGCATGCAAAGTTCAGGAGAAGTATCCTCTCGCAATATGCACTCATTCTTCCTGTTACTCTTTTAACACATGGTGGTCAATGACGGTTCCGGTGCCCTCCATCAGCAGAGCTCTAGATATACTTGAGAAGATAGTGTTGTTTTTCAGCAGCTCACCTGAACTTGAAAAACAGCTGGACCAAGTCATAGCTGTTGGTCTGCGTGAGAGCTACGAGAAGATCCATGAGTTTCAAGGAAACTTCTGTTCCTCTTGGCAGGAGAAGCATGACTCCTATGACGTTTTCTCTCAGATACTGGAGCCTCTGGTTGATTGTCTGGAGAGGTTCCATAACAGCAGTCCACCGATGTGGAGTTTAGCCATCATCAACCAAGCAAAGAAACTCTTGCAACTGATCCGAGACTTTGACTTCATCGTGGCAATAGTTGCTCTGAAGAACATCTCCTCTTTCACCAGAGAACTCAGTGCGGCTCTGCAGAAAGACCATTTCAGTGCTGCATCACAGCTCTGCCAGATCAGTGGCATTGTAGCCACACTCAACCGACTTAAGACTAACATTAAAGTGTTCCATCAAAACTGGTTCGATGAAGCGTGTTCCTTTGCTCAGAATTTAGGGGTGCAGGTTAAAGTGCCTGAGAGTGCACCATGTCCCAGGGACAGCCTGTTAAAACCAGGCGGATACTATAAAGATGCAGTCAGTGTCCCTTTAGTCGATCACATAATCAACTCTGTCAAGGACCATTTCTCAGATGACCACAAAGAAGCTCTCAATTTCTTATCTCTGGTCCCGTGCTCAGTAACCATGAGCTACACTTTTGAAAGCCTGAAGTCAAAGCCTCCATTGTACGTTGGTGACCTTCCGGATCCTGAAAACTTCTTCACAGAACTTTCTTGCTGGAAGGTTAAATGGAAAACCAAAGTGGTTTCTCCAACAATACCAGACACTATTTTTCAAACTCTCCGCCTGCCACTCATGCAGTATTTTGCCAACATTAACACGTTGCTGAAGATCATGTCAGTGTTACCAAGTACCACACTGGAGCATTGTGGAGAAGTAAAGCGGCATAAAATGTTTCAGGATTACCTGAGGAGCACATATGCTAAGGACAGGACTCCATGTTTAGCCATGCTTCAGGTGGGCACAAACTTCAACAGAGATCTGGACAGAATGGTGACTCAGTGTTTAAAAGTAACTCCACAGACACTGGAAGGTATCTGCCTGGTAAGGATCCTTTTTAATTTTTTGATCCTGTATTTAAATAATATTAAAGTGCTTAAGATCATTAATGTCTACTTATTCCACCCAGGACAAAGAAGCAAAAACTCTGAGGAATTCTGAGATAAAAGCTGAAGGTATGTCAGTATATCTCTGTTGTTTAGTTTTATGCTAGCACACTTCTACTTGCTTTTTTTTTTCTTATACTAAGATCTTCTCCTGTGTATAACAGACAACCACAATGACGAGGAGATGGAGGTTCAACAGGAAAGATCTACCAAAAAGCTCCCAGACTTCAATGAGTTAAAGGCAGAGGGTATGCACTTTTCCTAAAGATAGTTTGCATTAACTGGTTTAGACGTTTGTTAGCGCTAATATTTGTTTGTGACTTTTTTTTGTAGATAATCGCACCGCTGTGTTCAACAAAACTGAGACCCAGCAGGTTCCTGAAGTTGTCCCTGCTGTACTTTTGGAGGGACAGCAAGCGAAGCCTTTGGATGAGAACGGTCACTCTGACCAGCCTGTAGACAGTCTTCAGCGGGTCTTCATGGTGGCAGCGAGACTGGCCCGGAAAAAACATCTGTTTTCGGCCCTTCCCAAGGAAGAACAAGACTTTGTTATGCAAGATCTTGGTATGTGTCACTGGGACCAGGAGAACACAAAGCATTTTTCAGATGTGCTAGACAGTATTGCAAAGTCGATAAGAGAAACAATCCTTTCAGAAGTTCAAGAATCTCCATTTTTTTCCATTATTACCGACAAGGTGGTGTCTGTTGATGACAAGAAACACTTTCCTGTGTTTGTCCGGTATGTTGACAATTTCACACCGAAAGTAGAGCTTTTAGGGTTTCTGCCCTTAGACTCGAGCGCAGATGCAGCTACCCAAGCTAAGACTCTATCAAGTATCCTCTCCGATGAGTGGGGACTCCAAATGGGGTGCTGTCGTGGCCAGTCCTTCATGTGCATGGGTGCTGGGGGTCAAGGTCTGAGAAAGCTATCTTTAGATTTCTTAGCTAGCTTTCCTCTCGCTGTGAACACACCCAGTGAGTCCTGTGGACTTGCTTATTGGCTAGCAGTCAGCCTTCATAATGACCCCATCGCAAAGGTGCTTGGTGTAGTCGAGGACCTGTTACTTTTCTTTGATCAGTCACCAAGACTGCACGTTGAGCTTTCTCAGACAAGGGAAGGTCTCTTGAATACTCCTCGGGAAGCCCTCGCAGAGGTCCCAGAAACGTGTTTGTCGAAGTGGAAAAAAAGAGAAGATTTCTTTGACATTTTGGTGGACATGTTAGAAGGAGTCCTGAGTTGTCTGGACTCTGTTAGCAACAATGCAGACGGTTCCTGGAGTAATAGCATGTCGATACATGCGCTGATGCTCTCCACAACTATTAGGGAATCAGATTTTGTTGTTTCCCTTGTGATCCTGAAGAATGCCTGCACTCCCCTGCGGAACTGCAGCACAATATTCCGCTGCGGCAATCCGGCTGATATCATCTGCGAGCTGGAGAAGATCCCTGTTATAATCGAGTCTCTTGTCAAGATGTTGGAGAACATCAATGTGGTGCACTATACCTGGTTCGAGGAGGCAACCCAGCTCGCTGCCAAAGTTGCTGGAGCACTCTCGTATCCAGACACAGTCAGCACCTATGACTCTCCAGAGGTGGGCTACAGAGAGACGGTCAGCATACCTGTCTTAAGTGGTCTGATTGAGGAAATGAAGTTCAACTTTTCGGAGTGTCACTTGAAAGCCCTCAGGGTCCTTTCTCTGCTTCCCACGTGCAATCCTCTGCCCATTCTCCCAGAGGCACCAGATAAGTTCTATACTATCTACCAAAGTGATCTACCTGAACCAGAAGCAGCAGAGGAAGAAATCAATGCCTGGGCCACTGTTTGGCGAGAGAAGTATCAGGACAGTTCACTGCCCACCTCAATCTCTGAGACTCTGCACCACCCTGAAGCTAAGGATCACCCTAACGTGACTACTCTTCTGAGGCTTGTTGCCGTGCTACCTAGCATTAGCATGGAGTGTGATCTGATGAAGACCACTCTTAACTCGTTGAGGAGCTTGATCGGGAATGACTATGATAGCATCAACAAGACCAACACTGTAATGCTTCTTATGCATTGCCCCATGCTGCAGACTTTAGAACAAGTGATCGACAGGTGTATGGAACTTGATGCAAAGAGCCGTGGCTTTCTTTCTCCGGTGTGTATTTATACAGTGTAGTACATTTTCAGATATATAACTGGATTTATGTGGTTGTACTAAAGCTGTGTCTGGTCTTTGACATTTTTAGGTGAAGGAGAGTCTCTGTGTTGTGAAGATGGATAGCGGTGAGTAGCTTTTTTTCTGGACACATTAAAGTGTGGTAAAGTATAAAGATAATGTTGTTTGTTTTTCCTTCAGCGGTAGCTGGGGTTCTATCAGAGGAAAATGTCAATATTACCAACTCTGGGGTTTCAGAGATCATAAATGGCACAGTTCCAATCAGCGCACAAGACCAGCCCACCACTACAGTGCAGTGTGACACTGGAGGTGTGCAACATAATCACACTCTTAGAATCTTCATCCTAATGTAGCATTTTGTTTTGTCTTTGTTTTTCTGGTCATTGTTATTTATGCTTTTTCTTCTGTTTTCAGAGATAAGCACTTCTGTTGTAGTTGGTACCACTGCAACTCCCAGGGATAGTGCCATGGAAATAACTGCTTCCAATGGACAAGCTGAGATACAGGAAACTTCTCCCATCAGCACAGATGGTCAGTCAGCAGCTACACATTCAAATGACTCTGAAATTGGTTCATCCACGGTCACTGCATCTGACAGAACACCAGTTGAACAAGATATTCCCAAAGAGCACAAAGCATTGTCCCCAGGTATAACCACAGAGCTACAAAATGGAAATGCAGAGCTTCTAAATGAAGTACCAGCCCAAAATATCACCACTGAGCATAAAACAGCATCCAAGGATGTTGCCATGGCACTTATGGACCCACGAACAAAGGTGGCAGCTGAGGCTGTCATCACAGTATCAGAAGTGGCAGACCAGAGCGCAGAGCCGGTCACTGTAGAACCAGTCGCTGCAGCTGGGAATGCCACCATGGAAGTCACAGAGGTGGTGCAGGACATAATCACAAAGCCAGGAGTGGAAGCCTATGCTATAGAGACTCTAGCATCAGCACAGGATGTCATTCCAGATCTAGGTACAGCAGAGGATGTCTCCATGGATTGTACAGTGCCTGTAATTGGAGCGGCAGCCAAGGATGACGTTACTGAGCAAAGTGTCAACATGGAACCTGTACCTGAGGCAGCAGCCCCGATTGCTAACACAGAGCCTGTTACAGTATCCAAGGATGTCCCAAATGACTCCACAGTAGCGACAGATGTAGTCACTGCACTGCCTGTTAGAGGAGACAAAGATGTTACTGATCATGAAGCAGTAGAAAAAGGTGTCATGAGTGTGTCAGACATGGCAGTGGAAAGTGGCACAAAATCTGCACCCCAGGGTGTCGCTGCCAAGGAGCAGTCAACAGCAGTCCATGACAAAAGTACAAACCCAGTTGTAGTACCCCAGGAGATCACCATGGAGCTTGTTGCTACTGGACAAGATGCCAAGGGAATCCGAACAGAGTCTGGTGTTGGAGTCCAGATTGTGACAGCAGCACAGAGTGTCACCAGAGAGCCTGTAACATCAGCCCAAAGCGTGACCATTAAGCCAGATACAGCAGGAGAGGATCTCCTCAATGAATGTGATTCAGCAGTAACACAGTATGCTACCACTAAGTCTGGATCAGCGGTTCAAAATGATGCCCCAGATCATGGAACAACATCCGAGGCCTCACCAACGGAACCCCAAACAAATCAAGGTGTCACCCCAAGTAATGAACCCACAACATCCCTGGAAGTGACTGTGAAACCAGTAACATTACTTCAGGATATAAGCAGTGAAACCAACACAGCTGAGGATATCTCTTCTGTGACTGCATCAGAAGCCCAGATTTTTCCCATAGCAGAACTACAGAATGTCACCATACAACCTGTAACAACCAGACATGATGTTACCTTGGATGACCAATGCGGCTCCACGGAACCAAAAACAGCATTACCAGATGCCACAAATTGCACAGCAACAGTACAGTGTGGGGAGTCTGATACAACCGAGCAAGAAGTTATCGCAAAGCATGTGCCAGCAGACAAGGATGCTGCTATGGATACCACTGAATCAGACCATGGTGTTGCCTTACAGTCTGCACTAACAGCCAAGGACACTGTTCCTACAGAGTCAGCATCCGAGCATGTCCCCATGGAGCTTGATGCAGCATCAGAAAAAATAACCACAGATCCTGCAGGAACAGTGCAGGATGTTGTGATGGAGAGCCAAGATGAATCCAAAGCAGTGGCCTGTGATGTCACCATGGAGCCCATCACAGAAACCAAGGATGTCCCAGTGGGTCACATCGACAACCTAAAAACAGAAACTGAAAGTACTGGCCTAAAGGTTGACGTTCAAGATACTTCCAATCCGGTTATAGCATCAGCTCAGAATGGGACATGCCACTCCAAAATACCTGCTTCAGATGGCATAGATAAGGCTGTATCTGCCAATAAAGTCAGCGATGTCCAGTCTACCGCATCGTCAAAGGATGCCACAAGTGTTGCAAACAGCTTTACGGAAGCCGAAGTCAAGCATACAACTGTTCAAGATGATCTCAATCAATCCTATGCAATAACTCAAGATGGCACAGATCCCTCCAAAGAAGTAGCACAAGCAGCAGTTGAAGATGGCACTGAACCCCACAAGGGGGTTTTGTCATTCTACAGCAACCCTACTCAAGAGGCATTTTTCAGTGAAATTCAAAGTGCAAAGTTCTTTTCTATTATATGTGAACAGCAAATAGAGATAGAAGGACATACGTATATCCCCGTAGGGATCTGTTACCTTCAGAAACAAAAGACGCCCTGCGAGGATGTATTGGCTTATGTCCCACTTGACCAAGACATTGCTGCTTTTGTGGATTCAATGACGGCAGCTCTGTCCGAAAAGTGGGGCTTGAACTTGGCCTTCTGTCGGGGACAAAACCTGCTGACAGTAGGTGCTGCAGGTGCACAAGTGAGGGCAGCGGCAACGTTGTTGTCTCAGAGGTACCCACACGCCATACGCACTTTCAGCTCCACCATGTCTCTAAACACATGGCTGGCTAAATCGTGTATAATCTCTGAGATAGCGGACAGCTTCACGTGGGTGGAGAGGATGCTTCAGTGGGTGACTGAGGACGAGGAGAAACGGTCTGTATTACACAAAATGGTTGCGTCCCTGTTCCAACACAATGCAGTCAAGCACAGTGACCTGACTGATAGGCTGAGCAGAAGCCAATGGGAGAGGAGCCATGATACTCTGGATCTTACCGTAGAAATCCTGGAAGCCATCATGCTCACTTTGAATGATATTAAAGATAGCCATGACATCCAGGCAGAAAGAACACAGGCTGGTGACTTCCTCATCATTCTGCAGAACTTTGAGTTCATTTTGACACTCGTGATCATGAAAAATGTCCTGGGTCCCACAAAAAGTTTAAGCCAGAATCTCCAGGGTCAACCTCTGGATGTGTATCAAGCTGTCACCAGCCTGACTGAAGTACTTTCTACACTGAGCGATATGAAAGCCAACATTGACACTCACCTTCAAACCTGGTACCAAGAAGCTGTGGAATTCGCTTCTAAGTTACAGATCAGCGTGGACCATACTTCACAGGAGTGCTTGATCATTTATTGTAGAGACATTGTCAGCAAAGGAGCGATAGATCACGCTGTTTGCGAGATCTCCGAGCTTTGCTCAGACCACGCTCTGTCAGCCGTGCGCTGCATGCAGGTTGTGCCTTATGTCATATCCAAGAAGGAAGGATGCTGCATGGAATCTGAGGTCTTCAAGTTGTACCAGGATGATCTCCCAGACTCTAGCGCTCTGCAGGTGGAGCTTCTGAAATGGCGTGAGAGATGGTTGGACACAGATGAACAGCCTCTTCCTGCTGGTCTTCTAGACACGCTCAATGCCACAGATGCAGAGTTCTTCCCCAACATTGAGACACTTCTCAGGCTCCTTGTGATCTTGCCCTGTTTCAGAAAAGAGGATTTGATCAGACAGGGAAAGAAGAGTCTCATTGAGTTCAACCACCAGAGATCTTTACTCGAGCTGTATCCTTTATAGAGTGGTAACCGTTAACCTGTCAACCCTCAACTGCCCCCTAAAACTAGCTTTCCATTAATTAGGGTGTCGTATACTGCTGAAGTCCTCAGTGTTTTACTCACTGTATCCTGGTTACAGCTGATCAAATCTGAGCATAGGTTTCAGTAGAGTTATTTTGTTTTGTTTTAATTAGAGATCTAATTAGAACTGTACACTTTACGTATAATCTAATTGTTTTATTATTTTGTTTTCTTGTCTTATTTTTATCTTGTGTGATGTGGACTAAGAAAGAGGACTGCCTACAGGGACCAATGTCTTGCCAAAAAAAAAGTGGAAAAAGGAAGAAAAATACATGCCCTAGCCAGGGCTCTAATGCTTTTGTGCCTTTATGCAAAACCTTACCCTGACTCTTGGAACATAAGGACTAAGTTTGTCTGCAAGAATGCTTTCAAGCCAAGCTTTTTGGAAGCTTCCCAGCATCTTCAGGAACTTTTACAATTTTTTTTTTTAATCATGTAAATCCTATGAAAAAAAATAACAATCCAGATGTGTTCAGTCCAGTTACACGCATTTAGTCAAATAAGCTGTGGGTTTCAAATCACCTGAATCATGTCACGCTCATTCACACGGCACAAATGCTGAAATGCTACGTTCCATTATGTGTCAAAAACAAGTTTCATTTCTTTGCAGTTTGACTTGGATGCATTGGTTTCTGTAAACACTTTCTCCCAAAAATCCTTCTCATGGAAAGAAGGATTCAAATATATATATATTTGACTAAAATAAATAAAAATGATTTAAATGAAACCGCCTTTTCAACGCTTAATTCTGATTCGAAGACTGTGACTGCAGTGTCACAAAATGTCCACAAGAGGGCAGTCTTGGCTTTGTGTCGTAATGGATGTTACTTTCTCAAGCAAATCTCAAGCGTATCCGTGCCTTATTTTCATTGAATACGTGCGTACTAATTAGTGAAATGGTTGGTTTGTGCCTTAATTTGTGGATAAATGACAAATCGTTAATCAGGAATTGCTTTGTCTTTCTATTAGTTGTTTTGTAATTGTCTAGTGTCAATTACATTACTTTGTAACCTCAAATGAAAGGGGAAAGCCTTCCCAAACTGTCTTACTGAAGTTACTCTGTATTTCTTTTGTCTTAAGACATAAAAGAATGATTTGGTCACAAGTTTAAATCGAGTCCATGTCCAGTAGTCTAGCATATTCAACTGAAGATAAACAGGTTGAGGAGGTGTCTGAAATTTCAAACTGAGTGTGATCTGAATGTCCAAAAATCACTGGTAGGAGAATTTCAGCATGTAATTGCATCATGCGTCTATTGCAAGACTTTGTGCAGTGTGACACATGAAGAAACGTGAAGTAACATAACATTTCATCTCAGCTGGAAAGTCAAGAAACATTTGTTTTATTTCAGCATAGCTTTGTGCATAGGTATTAGAGTTCTGTGTCAGGAAATCTTTTATTTGGATGCTTTGTGTTAATATAATTTAGTTTCGTTTTCATATAGTGGATTTTTCATATAAATGGCTTTACAGAAAAATATAAATTTAGAATCTAAATGTATAAATTTATTCCTAATGAATAAGCCTGAGGTGATGACGGTGAGGAAAAACTCCTACCTTTTCAGTTCCCTTTCAAGATTGATCTCAACCTGAAACACGACACTAGCAGACTTTATAATCTCAAGTTCGAAGTACGGTTTGTTTATTTTGAAATAACATGCTGCTTTTATTTTTTTCTTATTCGTTATTCACTCTTACTGCCTCCATGTTCAATGCCAGTGGTTAAATTATGATGAGTTTGTGACCCGTGATACGGTGCTATGGGGGGGACATGCTGTCACAGGCAAGTAATCAACTCTGAGGTTGTATCTAGCTGTGCTTTGTGCAGTGTCACATCACACCTCAGCATGAGGATCATTTCCTGTAACAGTGTGGCCTTTTATATCAAACCTGAAGGCCATCAAAGTAACTGAAGCGACTCACAAAGGCTGAAAAAGTGACCACAGAAATGACAGAATAATCCATCAGCTCTTTCTGCTTGTAAAGGTTTTGAGAAGATCCGAATGAACCATATGCCGTATTCACTTATACCATTTCTCAAGTTTCTAAGGCTGTGTTCGAGTCCATTTCACAGAAGCTCAGGTGCAGAGTTTATATATCTGCTATCACAGTCTAGAACTGAAACAGTGCCCTAGAATTCCTCCAGTGTTTTCAGGTCCTGCAGCAGGCCACGTGATGGTGAGGGTGATGCGTCATTGCAGGTTAAACAGAAAGTAGTTTCTTAAAGAAAGCTTCATATGAGAGTAGTGAGTAATGCTTAAAAACAAATTCCAGCGTCTTCCTGCGAGGACACGAGGCCTCACTAGGTTACACTTAATTGTTTGCTTAAAAGTAATATATGGAGCACTGAAACCTGTTCAGTTGTTCGTGTCATGGTTTTCCCCCCTTTTACATCCTGAATGCTTTATTTGTTCTTCTATTTAAAAAAAAAAACATTGGCATAAATCCTGCTTTAGTCCACCGCTTCCTACCGCAGTGCTCCGTCTCCACTCGCTGGGTTAAACAGAGTTAATCATTAATCCTTTTACTCTGGAGGCTTGTTTAGGTTTTTTGTTCCTCTGCTTTTCAGACAGTGGGCACGGCTCGCTGCAGCACGTCGATGATTTGCAGCACGACTGAAAGAGAAAGAGAATGGATCCATCACCCAATATTGTTTTCAGGGTCGGATCTTTACGATGTCACTGAGAAGCAATCAGTCTCCCATTTTCCTTTACCCTCGGACCCGGGATCGACTTCAGGCGGCGGTGACCTCTGACCTTTGTAGGATTGTTGCTTGTGAGAAAGGCAGCGGGGTTAGAGAGCAAAGTCGTAGAGGAGCAGTAACGAGGCCGTGCTGTGGTAATTGCAGCCGCAAATCAATCTAAGAAGAGTGTATTAACTTAATTGCGAGGGATCGCCTTTGTGCCACGACAATGCATAGCAAAAGCCGCGAGTCTTTGTCTGCGTGTCTCTCAGTTTTTCCTGAGCGAGATGGTTTACAGTCCTCCAGGAGCTTCAGCTGAGTAACTAAACAATTCCACACAAATCAGTTCATTTTCTGTAAACGTTGCCGAGATGTTGATTGGAGGCCCATTGTTCTCCACACCAACGTGATAAATGTGTGTTCTCTGGAGACGAATTCAATTTTAACATCATCGTCATAAAAATAAGCATCTCAAAAACAATCCCTCACTCGCTTTTTTTCCCCCTCAAGAGTCTGTTTCTACACATGCTCCAGATTCTTCAGCTGTAAATCTGTTTTCCATCCGACTGCAGAATTTGTGTCCTTTTTTCCCCGGTTGCAATCACTTATTTTTATTTGTGTGATCTTCAGCCCGTGTTTCGTCTTCATTATTTCTTACAATCACAACACACTGACGAGTCCCGGTCCTGCGCAACGTGTTCAACACGTGTTCATGTTTAAACATCGTGACTAATGAATCCAGGAACCGAATCCTCTCCTCAAGCCGGAGGAAGCCACAGATCTGCTGTTGAACAGGTTTCTACAGTTTTGAAGCTGTCTCCAAAATGAATACATTTTAATTTATGGAATAGAATCAAATCAAACTTCTACTAGGAAGCTAAAAAACTAGGGAACATTTTGAACTCAGAATCAAAATTTTTGGTTTCCAAACACATTGATGTGGAATGATGTTTAACCCCGCCTACAAAAAGGTCAAGCTCACGCAGAGCACTGAATAAATGAGGATAAATGAATATAATTTCTGGTTTTCTTTCAAGTTGCTAACAGGAAAATGTTGATTTAACTGCTGTGTCGAGTCTCATCATTTCGTTCATGCAAATGATTGAGTGAATGTGTTCATCCTGTCTGATGATCCAGGTGTTTCATGTGCTGGAAAATGAAGCTGGAGAGAGAAAAGATTTATTTATTTTTAATTAGAACTTTTTACATTTTGTCGTATTTTGTAAACATTATTGTCACTGCGCTGGAGTAACACCACAGCAGACACCTGCTAACTTCACAGCTAGAACCATGAACCATCATCAGACAACAAATTAGCAGCAGAAGATAACTGAAATATTTAATGTGCTTTAGGGCGGAGCTTTCCTTTTCCTTCTCTTTGAATTTTGTTGAAGTCATGTGAACGCTCTCCTGTGGTCACTCACACCATTAACCTTTTACTGAAGCACTGAAGCTGTCTGTGCTCCGGATCCTGGGATTAGTGTCTCTCCTGTTCTTCCTCTGAAGGACTCTTCTCGCCGTTCCTCAGTGGTATCCTTGTTCTCCTGAGCTGAATCTTCTCCTTTCTTTTTTTTCTTTTTTTTTTATACCAGAATCAGGGTCTGGATGGTGACGTTCCCATCGGTGTGAAAGCTAAATCAATCTCAATCTCTCTCTCTCTCTCTCTCTCTCTCTCTCTCTCTCTCGTTCATCCCATCAGCAAACGGATCCATCTCCCCCGAGAGCCCCGTTTACACACTGGATTACTGCTGCCCCCCGAAGGCTCGCTCTCTCTGCACTCCAGGAATTTTAATGCAGAATTTATCAGCTGCATCTCGCAGTGGTTTAAACCCTTTTCTACTTTATCAGGAGTTATGAAATCCGAGAGGACGAGTGGTTGGGCTTCGCTCTCGGCTACGAGCACCTCTGCTGCGTTTGTGGACCATGTCGTTAGATATTATACTGTTCTTTAAGGTTTAATTGCATAATTGAGGGCAGTTTAGCAAAATGTTCACTCGTGTAGCTAGAAGCTGTCAGATGTTTCACACTGAACTAAACTCTTTGTTCATATAGAAGCTATAAGCCCTTCATTATCCAATTAGCCTTTTTTTTCTAGAAGCTCAGTGCTGGTCTCCTGCCAGGCTTCAGGAGTTAAGAAGAAAAGAACCAGCAATAGTTTGGACTTTGGATCTGCCAGTTAACACACACACACACAAAAAGATTCCTCATGGCTTCTTCTTAGCTTCCAGAATTTGGAGCTATTACTGGAACAGTGTGTTGAAGGATTCCTCCAGATGGAGAACCAGAGAACTCGGTGTTGTAGATGTTGTGTAGAGCTTCACTTATAAATGTCTTGTTCTGATGTTTGTTTTGCAGTAGAAACGAGCAGAAACAGCAGTTTTGCTGCTTTCAGCTTTATAGAACTTTTCAGGTTTTTCTCCCAGAGAAATGACAGAAGAACCCTCAAGGACTGTCATTTTAGAAAAATAGTGTTTTACCTCAAATGAAACCCGAGCGTATTTCTGTGGACGGGACCAGTTTTTTTTTTTAGAGCAAGGTAAAAATGGGATTTGTTTACTGACCAGTCTGACCACAGTCCTGCTTTTTCCTATGGACTCACAAGACCAAGGTTCACAATATCACAGGTCATAGGTCACCTACATCTTTTGTTTAATCTGCAGGACAGAAGAATGACAACTCGAACCCTGGAGCTGATAGCTGTAAGAACTGAGGTTCAGACTGATCATCTCCACACACCAGAGCGAGTCTGAGCTTTACTGGAGTTCAGGCCCAGTTTCCCTTCAGTCCACACACACACACAGACTCAGACACACCGAAGTGCTTTCATGTTCACAGCGAATAAAACAACCTTGTTGCCAGGATCAGATCTGTAACATGACCAAATCATTTTAATATGTTAGTCTCCAAACTCTGTCTCTCTTGCAAAGCTCATCTGATTTGCCTGGCTTTCTTTCTTTCTGTTTTCTTTCTTTCTGTTTTCTCCCACATACACACATCTCTCCCCACAGCTCTTTATTTTTCTCTCTCATTGTGCTGTGTATTTAAAGAGTGTGTGTAGCCCCCAGGAGCTTACAGTAGAATTCCTAAAATAATTGTGTGTTTTTTTCCCCTCTTCACTTCAAGTGCATTAGGAAAGTGTGCTGCTGATTAATTGGGTTATTTTTGAGAAGCGGTGTTTGAGCGAGGCTCTGAGGCAGACGAGGCTCTGAGGCAGGCGAGGCTCTGAGTGGAATTTAGTCGGAGTGATTTGGAGTGATTGTGTTACGGCCCTGACGGCTTTGCCCCCTGCCCCACCCCCCCGTGGATTGGCTTTCAGCTCCCCATAACCCATTTCTGATTTTCTCCTCTCTAATCCCGGTCCGGTCCGATCGATCAGAAACAGATGTGGTGCCACAATTTATCTATTGTTCGTCCTGCAGCCACTTTGTGCCCCTTAAATCCACACAGCGTCGTTGTATTCATGGCAGGCCAAGCCTTTACCTCCCACAGAGTCTAGTGCATTCATCATTCCATTAAAACATTTACACACACACACACACAGAGATGTTCTGACTCTGCAGCTCTCACACACCTGATTACGTCCTCAGAAGAAAATAAGACACTTCCTGATGTGTTGTAGCTCTTTACATTAACCACGGGCTCTCTGTGGAAGCGATTTAGATTTTTACATGTTTAGTCTGGAAGACGCTTCATCTCATGCTGAAGGACACATCCCAGGAGGAGCATCAGCAGCGTGTCTCATCCGTACTCACCCTCTCACACGTCCTCTCACACCAGGAACACCACTTTCATCTTGTTACTCAGGAAGTAATCAAAAATGTTTAAGAACATGGACACACACACACACGCACACATGCAGGACTGTACAGAATTTGGCTCTCTTGCTGGACTGCAGTTTAATTTTTCACCCATGTTTCATGCGACTCAGGAACAAGCCTCCATTGTTTCATGGCTTACTTCCTTGTTTCTCCACCTATTTTATCATTCACAAGTGGCAAGATCAAACAGCACCAGAGAAACGCTGCATTGTGGAACCAGGGAAGTGTGTGTGTGTGTGTGTGTGTGTGTGTATGAGTGAACTTCTTCAGAGAGTAAATGAGCTGTGTGGAGGAGACATCCTGAAACTTCAAAATGACAGAAATGCACTGTCTGCTAAATTTCTGTCTTATCCGGTTCTAGCTGGAAATAGAAATATTAGGGTTCTACCAGGCAGGTAGATAGTTCTCAGATTTAATGCTTTACACTAAGAGCTTCTTTGGTTTGTTCTTCTGACTTGTGTAGAACCCGAGCACTTTCCTGTCAGAAGAAGTAACTTTAGAACTCATGGAGGAAGTTATTTTTGTCTCCATGGTGCACTGTGAATCGTGAATGATGAAACGTTTTGAAAAGCTCAGCTTTGTGGAATTTAAAGTGCTGATGGTGGAGCAACATGGAGACTAAGAGCAGAAGAAGTAAATGCAGGTGAAACAGATGAGCAGGACGTTTATACACACACACACAATGCTGAAGTAACGATAATCTTCAGATCCACAGTGTGTCTGCTGGAGTGTGGTGACGTGGTGTGACCTCAGCGTGACCGACGCCGGACAGGACCGTGTCCTCTGTACATGGGTCGAGTCACCTGTGTCCCCGAAACCACTGAAATCTACAGGAAATGTTTGGAGAAGATCCTCCATCTGTTACATGAAAGGAACCTGAGGCCTGAGCCATGGAGAAGAGCTCCGAAACAAATGGCACCCTCTGAAGAGCAGCAGCTCGATGGCCACAGAACGGGCCACTCCTGCTGAGAGCCATTCTCCTCGGCTGTGTTTTCGCAACTACACACACACACACACACACACACACTTATACACACCCCATTCACAGCTCTGGCCAACTTTTTATTCCTCATAACAAAACGTGAGTCTAATGAGAGATCAGAATAATGTGTAATACAAACAGCAATCAGAGTCAGTAAGCGAAACGTCAGTGTTGACCATTTTCACTTCATGCTTCAAAAACAACAAAAAAGAACTTCCTCCGAAAATAATAAACGTTTATATTTAGCCGATTGAAAGTTAGACAATCTATTTAGGAGGCGTCTTTTTGTGGCCTGTTTGTTTGATTAAATGTCTCGATAAAATGCGACAGATTTCAAAAGCAAGGCATCGGCAGGAGGAAGCGGAGAGGAGCGTATTTACTGCAGCTGGACTGATGGATTTCCTCTCAGTTCAAACAGTCGGGCAGAAGAAACCTCTCCATCACACACACACACTGCTGGGCTTTTGATGTCACACACTCATTCCTGCTCTGTTTGTACTGCAGTAACAGAGACTTCTGAAGACACAAAGCCGCATGAACATCTGAACTGGAGAATGAGCTTCATGATGTTTTCTCTGTTAGTCATGTTTATAGATTTATCCTGTGTTCACATCTCAGTCTTCCTAATTCTTTTTCTTTTATTATTATTATTATTATTATTATTATTATTATTATTATTATTATTATTATTATTATTATTATTATTATTAAATGCGTCCTGTGTAACAACTTATCATAACGGTATTTAAGGTGAAAATTAGACTAGTTTTTCCTGCATATTTGTTGTAGCATGAGTTTAAAACACTGATTGCAGTGGTGATGAATGAGACAAATAAAACTGACTTGAGCTTTGTGTGTGTGTGTGTGTGTGTGTGTAACCGACATGAAAGTGGCTTTAATCATAAACGGTCCACTGTAGAAGAACACACACTGTTCTCATGTCAAAGCCCGTGGCTTCCTTAATAAATGGCAAAAAAAAAACTCCTTCATCCTCAATAAAGTGGGATGTTTAATGGGAATCTCATCCTTCTGTGATCCTCTGGAAATTTCAGGGTCAAAAGTTGACAGTGTTTATGTGTTTGGGAGGAAATATCTAAGCGTTTAATTCTGCACACACCACAGTGATTTATTTCCAAACTCCTCTGTCCTGAGGAACGTTCCAGCTTTTATCACTGCACTGAAACTGGAGACTCCTTTCATACAGGATACAGTGACAGAGAACTTCACCGCCTCAGCTGTTACCATAGAAATTATAAGGTCATCATCATCGTGACTTGCTGTTGTAGAAATGAATGAACATTTTCTGACCAATCAGAATCCAGACCAGTGTTGAGGGGGAGATGTGAGGAGGTTGTAGAGGGTCAGAGGATATTCAGGAGAAACCTTTTAAAGCAGCTTGTAATCTGTGAGGATCAGTGGCTCAGTGGTAAAACGCTTGCCTCCTGTTTCTGGCATCACGCTGAGGATCAAGGTTCAAGTAGAGGGTCAGCTGGTTGGATATTCAGAAGAAACTTTTTAGAGTCCCTGCTCTGACCCTCTACAATCTTCAGATGTAAACGTCATTTTATTAGAGTGTAGTACAAATGTAAATAGAAATAAGTAAAATAATGTATTGCAGTCAAACAGAACAAAGCAACACTGTGAAGTCAAACAAAATAAGAGTATATATATATATATATATATATATATATATATATATATATATATATATATATATATATATATATATATATATATATATATATATATATATATATCCTTCATGGTTCAAGCCTCACTGCAGGTCACTGTGTGAAGGTGAGTGATGGTCATCTGTGTCTCCCAGAAATAAACTGGGCTGTACCTCAAAAATCCAAAACTGAGTTGTGGTTTATTCAATTAACACAAATAACTGTGTAAAGAAAGAAAGTGAAGATGTCAGAAACAGATGGAGCTGCATGTGAGCTCCTCCCTGTAATGTTTGTGTTTTTACTGTTTCATCACTCAAATATACAGTCATACCCGGACCTACGTCAATAATTGGTTCCAAGAGACCAAGTCGATTTTTGTCGTAAGTCAGAAATGCCCCTATAAAGTGCTGTATATGTTCCCTATAATGACACTATGACTTTATTTCTAATATTTTGGTATCAGTACTATTTTTATATTGAATATCTTATATATTTCATAAAAAGAATTTTGTTTAGTTTGGTTTTATTAGCCATTTTTCATTGTTAATATGTGATGGAGAGACCGACGTAAGGCTGTGTAAAGCGCAGTAAAATGGATTTAATTGTTCAATTTAATATTTAAGGATGAACGATGTAAAGTCAGAATCAACGTAAGTCGAAACGACCTAAAACAGGCACTACTGTACTCTGAAGCTGCTTTTCCCCCCAAAATGGAGCTCAGCCAATCAAGCAGAAGCATCTGGAATGATTGACAGGTGTGTAGATGTGAACTGACCCCCTGGAAGCCCCACCCACCTCCACTATCTTACTTTAGGAATAAAGCTGTCATGACGTCCACACTTCCTGCTTCAGTAGATGGAGAACGTTTTGGGCTCATTAATGTGAAATAAACTCTATCAGTGTGTGTTTCAGTCAGATAACATCAAACCAATCAGGGAGCAGCAAAACTGACCAAAAACATGAAAAAGGCCTTTACTGGCCAATTACAACAATATTTAAAGCTTAAAGTAGTTTTAATGAATTTCTGCTGGAAACTCAGGCTTGCTACGTGATGAAGCAGGTGAACTTCAGGACACTGTAGAAATTTAATCCCTAAAATAGAACTGAAGCGTTTTCACTCCTGAGCTGAAAAATGTTTCTAAATTTTGAGGCAGAAGGAAAACCAGACAAAGTGACGAGAGCAACGAGAGTGTGTTCACTTTAAACCTCGCCCGTGTTCTGAGTAAACAGTGTGTGAGGCTGTGGGATACGTGGCAGAGGAAACGGAGCATCTGGGGGTCTGATGATGCTTCAGATAAAAGGAGAAATGATCAGTGAAAAATAGACCATGAAGGTGATTCATTAAAAAAACCTAACGGTATTAAAACATATACACACACACACACACTTTGGACCAGTTCACAGGGGGCACAGCCAGCCAGCAGCCTTACAGAGCCGAAATGACTCACGGAAAGAAAACACACGTTGTCCAAATGTGCTGGAAAATTTCTGCCTCGATTCACTAAATCAGTTCAGTAATTGTTGCTCATTTTGTAACGGGGGTCTGTGTGTGTGTGTGTGTGTGTGTGTGTATGTGTGTGTGTGTGTATGTGTGTATGTGTGTGTGTGTGTGTATGTGTGTGTGTGTGTATGTGTATATGTGTGTGTGTGTATGTGTGTATATGTGTGTGTGTGTATGTGTATATGTGTGTGTGTGTGTGTGTGTGTGTATATGTGTGTGTGTGTATGTGTATATGTGTGTGTGTGTGTGTGTGTATGTGTGTGTGTGTACTCGGTCAGTAGTTCAAAGCAGACAGGAATTGAGAGCCTGTGTGTTAAATCAGCAGTGCAGACGCTTCATCGTGCTCGAGGTTCATCTTCAGCTCCTGGTGACCCAGTAAACAGGTTTTAGCCGTTCGCAGTTCAGTGTCACTGGATGTTTCTCGCTCTCCTCGTGGGGACGCGTGTGGGTGATATTTTCTCGTCTCTGTCCAAGTTCAGTTTAAAAACAGGGCCTTCAGACGAGCAGAACTGAGGACTGGATCATCATATCTGTTCCCATATGATTTTATACACACACACGGCACAGCATGAAATGAACAACTAAACAAGTTTCCTCTTACACACACCCCAGGGTTTGGTTTCTCTTACTTCAAGCAATTACAATTTTATGTTGATTAAGGAACGTCATAATCTCTAATAGCTATTCATAGTTGTATCTACAAAAAACAAGCTACTTCCTGTTCCATTATAGCAGCTGTAAACAAAAAAAATTACAAACCTGCAGAGTGTAAACTCTTTTGCCCTCTAAAGCACTGACACTGGAGACTCCTTCTTGTCAGGATGGAGAGAGAAGCATGAGCGCTAGTGGTGTACTCTATATACGGTACGTCTGTGGGGTCAGGCCACCAGGGCAGAGTTGATGTGAAGCTTTAATGTTCATGACTGAGGAGTGCTCAATGCTGCCCCCTACAGAGAAAGGTCTTTAGCGAATAGCGACTGGGTGTGGAAGAGAATTTCACAGCAAAACTGATGCAGATTGTCCAAGAAGGGGATGTGTATGAACAACATCCCAGCGTTCAGAAGTGCAGTGTTTATCGACGACAGGAATTACGGTGTCCTCGACCACGTCAGACATTTACCCAAACAGAGCTACAGAGCTGCTTTATCAGGAGTGAAGGATCCCTCTCAGTGTGAAGGGTCGATTCGGAAAGAAGTCGGTGTTTGAGATTGGGTCCACGTCTGTGCAGTGTGTAAACATGGAGTTGTGGGCAAAGCTTGCAGCAGGACAATACGCCTTGTTTGCTTTCCCATCGCTTTTTAGTGGAAAGTCGAACTCAGCTCTTGTTTCTCACATCCAACGAGATTAACCTCTGGTAGTAAAAGTTATCAAGAGAGCAGAGGTCAGGAGACACAGCCTGTGTGTGTGTGTGTGTGTGTGTGTGTGTGTGAGGGAGGGAGAGAAAATGCTCCTGGTATCAATGAGAATATTATGTCTAAATGTAACCCTCGAGTCCGAGACGTGCCTCAGAAAGATTGTTGTTGATTAGACCGAAACGCTTAAGTTTCCAAACTCTCTGTGTAATAATTTAAAGGTGTGACACACAAGCATGTTTTTGCTCTGAAGCAAAGGTCACGCGAGGTCACTTTGGACTTTGTGTCGCTTATTGGAAAATGCAGTTAGAGTTGATTCGATTAACGTCAATGCACAAGTGAGTGGCGAGGATCCGGTCACGTTGAACAAGTCCTCGTGTGCTGACAGTTTAATAAACGTCTGATCAAAGACAAGCACTAACCGATCCAGAAAGCTAAATCCAATCAATTTTACATACTTCAACATCAGTTACACGATCACAGAAGGATCCAGTCTGCTGCATGCTGGTGATTAATTCTCTCTAACAGCAGCTCTGACAGTAGAGCAGCTGCACATCACAGCTTTACATTAATGCACTTGCTCTCATATCATATCGTTTCCATAGTAATGGCGATGGGTATAATGGAGGCTCCATGGCAACGTGTATGGAAGGAGTCTCCAGTGTCAGCAGTCTGAGGTAAAGCTGTAAAGTTTTCTGTGTCTTTTCTGTTACACTGAATAGAGTAAAGACGTTGGTGAAGGAACTGCTGCTAAGAGAAGATCTATAACAGAGGATGGGTAATTGCAAGCGGATAAAAAAAACAGTACAGTGTGTATTTCTGTAATAAATGCTAATGTTGTTAGATGGTTGTGGTTTAAAAGGCATAAAACACGTGAGGATGTGCTGGAGCAGGAACTCCATGGCTTCATGGCTGTGGAATTTCGTCGTCCTGCTCGTGGAAAATGGATTTGATCTCGTATAAAATAAAAAATATAAATAAAAAGGATCAAATATTCGGTTCATGTGGTTAATGATGTAAATCTGTATTTCTGTTAGACCCTTAACGTGATAAGACTTTGGCTCTGTTTCATAAAATGGACTTTATGGTTAGCAGAACGGTAAATCAGAGGGGAAAGGCAGGCTCAGAGAACACGGAGACGTTTATAGCAGCGCCGTCGCTGTTAAACTGATCGTTACCTTCCACGGCAAAAGATATTAAGCGCTCCATCGAGTTAACGGTGTCGCGCATGAGCACACGTTATAGAGGCTCATTTTCAACTCTACAAAAACACACGGGTTTCTCAGCACTCGCTCGCCGCTGAAGCTGCTCTGTGATCTTACTGATAGATGAACATGAAGAAGTGTTTGAAGAAGATGAGGAGATAAGTGAGCTGCGGCGAGCGACACGGCGGCCGAGGGGTGAACCGTCACCCGCCGGCAGAACCGTCACTGAGCGCCGGCTTCACGGGCCTTCAACCTGCCTTCAGGAGAAGAGGGAAGAAGAAGTGCCATTACTGTAGGATTTACAGGCTGATTACTGTTTTATTTTAAATTACCTAACACTCCTTAAGACGGCTGATTTGAGAATTAGAGTTATAATAATAATAATAATAATAATAATAATAATATTATCAACATGTATAAATGTAATTATTACCATTCCTTATGGATTTAAGTTTCATTGTTTATCAAGTTTCTAAAAGTTCAGCAGTAAAGTCTCTTAATGTTCATATTTTCTTGTTTTTGTTTATCACAAACTTCTTAGAATGACATTATCATTCATATTATTCATATTTATGGATCATAATAATTAAACTGCAAAAGGTTATTGTCAACTATTTAACTCATTGAATAAATGTTGTTGTTCTTGTTCTTGAGGTTTTAAAATGAAGTCATTTATTTCGATTATTAAGTTTGGTGTATTGATTATTCATGACTTAACCCTAATGAATAAAACGGATTAATGAATAAAACGGATTAATGCAAAATGTGAATATTCAGTAGATACTAGAACCAAATTTGCGTGTGACATCAAACATAACGCGAACGGTAAAAAAAAAAAAAAAAAAAAAGTAAATAAATAAATCAATAATGAAATAAAGAAAGAAATGTAAATGAAATGAAAAGTGCGCGAGCGAAGGGAATGACAGGTCGGACTCAGCGCTGTGTCCGCCGCCGCACTCACTTTGTTATGTAAATCCCACGTGACGTCAGGGAGAGATCAAAGCCGGGGGCCCACACGCGCGCGCGTGTGTCTATATATATAAAAGTACGCGCGCGCTGTCGGTCTGGTCAGAACACGCATTCCGCGCAGCGCAAGGCTAGTTGCACGAGAGAGAGAGAGAGAGAGAGAGAGAGAGAGACTGCACCAGCTCGCGCTGTTCCTCTTCAGGATTTGGAGATTAAAGTAAAGAATGGTGCTCGGTGTTCCGTTTTCCGGACATGTTGCACGGTTGAAGACCGGATTTACGCGCGCGCACTAGCCCGGTTTAAACCTGTGAGTGGATTATAAAGGAAAACTTTTTCTGTTCTTTTTCTTTTTTCTTTAACTCCCGGATTTTGCCCACTGACCGGATTTAAACGTCGTCTCGCGCGCGCGCCGTTTCTGCTCCAGCCGCTCGCTGTAAGGTGAGAATATAACTCAAGTGTGCATGGTTGTGTCCCAAATCCACACTATTGCATATTACATACTAAATTAATGCACACTTTATTAATGCACTTTACACAGACATACATCAATAACATAGTGTGTGTTTTATTCTATAGACCGAGTATTAAATCCGGATAGTGTGCGTGGCTGTGTCCCAAGCTACCTCATTACATACTACACTCTCTTATTACTGCTTATAACCACACTGCATATATGAACACATTACTGTGTGCATTAAAAAATAATTTAAGCATAGAAAAACTGAGTGGCTGTGTTCCAAACCACACACTATCCTTATTAAACACTACTTATTGCGTTATTACGTTGCTTATTACATGCTTATTACTAAAAACACACTAAAAATAAAAATGAATAAAACACATTTTGCGGTGTTAAATCTAAAAAGTGAGTTTAAAGATGAACTCTGTACGGTTGTGTCCCAAACCACAGTCTTCCCTACAGAATTGCACACCAGCCAGTTTATCTATGACTTCTCTATATATTTACATTGCTATTTATACTCGATGTGGTTCGGTGCGTAAAAAGGTGAGGATGAAAGTGTATGGTGGACGGCTGCGTCCCAAACCACATCCTGCCACAGGCTACTAAATAGTAATTTATAGGACATTACAATTAAATTATTACTGGTAAAGCTATTTATACTCTTTAGTGCACTAGTTTGTGGTTTGTGGTGTAAAAGCAGCTAAAGGCTGAGATTGAAAGTGAAGTGTGTGCGGCTGCGTCCCAAAACTGTACAGCTACTAAAAAAAAAATCACTCACGATGGTATTTAATAGCTGTTTAAGTGTTTAATAGTTTTACTCTTTTCATTCTCTATGGTGTGGGAGCATGTGGTTCGGGACACAGCCGATGCCTCTTTACCGTCAACAGGAGCACATTTTTTTACCTGCTACGTCCCAAACCACACAATAAGCCTACAGTAACTACTCAGATTGGTGTGTGAGTCGCAGATGCTTATTATAATTATTGAACAGTATTATATAACATGACGCTGTAGCTGCATTTTGTAAAGACCCTTAAAAATGAAATAAAATTTATTTTAGAGGTGTTTAAGCTAAAAAAAAAAATAGAGTAAGAGAATAGAACAGATTATTTTTTTACTGCCGTTTTCAGCTCTCACTAGAAACAAAATCCTGAAGTGACACAAACCTCAAAATAAAAATACGGCTTTGACTATAGAGATATAAAGAGATAAAGAGTCGATGTGTGTTAATATAATATAATATAATATAATATAATATAATATAATATAATATAATATAATATTATTATATTATTTATTTATTTATTTATTTATTTAGCCATATATATAACTACAGCTTCTCCTTTTATTTAGACACATGTTCTGAAAATAAAATAAATGTTTTGTTTGTGTGTGGTGGAATGTGTGGAATCAAAATCAGTCATTAAATGAGGTGTTTTGTGCAGTCTCGAGCTGGATGAATGGAGCATGTGATGTAGTGATGTAGAAACTTTAAATGCTGTAAATACTAAACAGATTAAAATGAGGTTCCTGGCTGTTTTTGCACTGCGCTGGTATACAGCACTAATTGTACACCTAGGTCTGGTTTATAAACAAGAGCTAAATGTAAATGTGTGTGTTTAATGAGCTCCTTTATGTGTGTGTTAAACCCGAGACATTTCTGTGAGTGAGAAAAGGCTTTTACAACAAGCTGAAAATGAGCCATGATGCAGAAATGAGCTCCTCAGATCCGCAAAAAACATTCCACACAGACAACCGCTAAACCATCCAGAGTGTGTGTGTGCTGAGTGTGTAGAGTGTGTAGTGGGTATAGGGTGTATGTAGAGTGTACATTAAGGGTAACTACAATGTGCATGGAGTGTGTTTCATGTACAGAGTGTGCAAAGTGTATAGAGTGTGTATAGAGTTTATAGACTGTGTAGAGTGTGTTTAAGCGGCGTGAGTAGAGCGTAGAGTACAGAGTAGGTATAGTGTATGCAGAGTGTGTATAGTGTGTACAGGGTGTGTGTAGAGTGTGTATAGTGTGTACAGGGTGTGTGCAGAGTGTGTAAAGTGTGTACACGGTGTGTGTAGAGTGTGTATAGTGTGTACAGGGTGTGTGTAGAGTGTGTATAGTGTGTACAGGGTGTGTGCAGAGTGTGTATAGTGTGTACAGGGTGTGTGTAGAGTGTGTATAGTGTGTACAGGGTGTGTGCAGAGTGTGTATAGTGTGTACAGGGTGTGTGTAGAGTGTGTATAGTGTGTACAGGGTGTGTGCAGAGTGTGTATAGTGTGTACAGGGTGTGTGTAGAGTGTGTATAGTGTGTACAGGGTGTGTGCAGAGTGTGTATAGTGTGTACAGGGTGTGTGTAGAGTGTGTATAGTGTGTACAGGGTGTGTGCAGAGTGTGTATAGTGTGTACAGGGTGTGTGCAGAGTGTGTATAGTGTGTACAGGGTGTGTGCAGAGTGTGTACACGGTGTGTGCAGAGTGTGTATAGTGTGTACACAGTGTGTGTAGAGTGTGTATAGAGTGTACAGGGTGTGTGTAGAGTGTGTATAGTGTGTACAGGGTGTGTGTAGAGTGTGTACAGTGTGTACAGGGTGTGTGTAGAGTGTGTACAGTGTGTACAGGGTGTGTGTAGAGTGTGTATAGTGTGTACAGGGTGTGTGTAGAGTGTGTATAGTGTGTACAGGGTGTGTGTAGAGTGTGTACAGGAGTATGAGTGTTCATAGAGTGTGTGTAGAGTTTGTAGATTGTATATAGTGTTTAGTGTCCAGATTATTGTTCAGTGACTCACTTCAGATCAGATTTATTTTTTCATAAATAAATGCTGAAAGAATGTGGCCCAGTTTTCATACAGTATCATGAGTAGGTGCAGAAGTGACATCATCAAATGATCCATATTTAAATTCCCCTCTGTTTTAAGCTCACTCTCTCACTTCCTCACTTCTTCACTCTCTCATTTCCTCACATCTTTACTTTCTTACTCTCTCACTTCCTTACCTCTTCTTCTTCTGTCTCTCATGTTCGATTCCCTCAGTGAAATCTGTTGGAGTTAATTACAGGTAACACGAGACACCGTGTTGATCAGTGGGAGGAGTTTAGTCATCCTGGGCATGGCGTGTCTGGACAGCAGACTGAGTTTTTGAGATTACAGTGTGGTGTAAACTTTGATCATATGATTCTGAGATATTGTAACTAAACATCTGAAGGTTTCTCTTTTCCCTCTTTGAGCAGGAGAGACAGAGGGAGGAAGAAGAGATAGAGAAAGTGAGAAGCCGTCCGTGTCATGGCCTCTGACCTGTGATCATCACTGCGAGCTTCCTGCACCGAGACTCATCCACTGATCAAGATGAAGAGCGAGTTTGTGTCGTTTCCGGTGTGCGTCGTCACGCTGCTCACGCTTGCTCTGTCTCAGCACTGCGTCGCCATCCGATGGCTGTGAGTGTCTCCAGTTCCCTCTCTAACTTACAGCTGTGTTCTAATCAGGAGGAGGGCGCCTACGTAGGCAGCATCTTTAAAGTAATGAGTGTGATGCTCACATGATAGAGTTCCTTCATTTTGTCCCATTTCCCATAATCCCGTTCAGTGCACGAGAACGGGGATGAAAGACGATGTCAGATAAATTTTAAATAATGTGCACTCTCAGGGATGAACTAACTAACACTAATGATAACTAACACTAATGATAACTAACACTAATGATAATTAACATTGATGATAACTAACACTAATGATAACTAACACTAATGATAACTAACACTAATGATAATTAACATTGATGATAACTAACACTAATGATAAGTAACACTGATGATAACTAACACTAATGATAACTAACACTAATGATAACTAACACTAATGATAATTAACATTGATGATAACTAACACTAATGATAATTAACATTGATGATAACTAACACTAATGATAAGTAACACTGATGATAACTAATACTAACAATAACTAACACTAATGATAACTAACACTAATGATAACTAACACTAATGATAATTAACATTGATGATAACTAACACTAATGATAATTAACATTGATGATAACTAACACTAATGATAACTAACACTAACAATAACTAACACTAATGATAACTAACACTAATGATAACTAACACTAATGATAACTAAGACTAACGATAACTAACACTAATGATAACTAACACTAACAATAACTAACACTAATGATAACTAACACTAATGATAACTAACACTAACAATAACTAACACTAACAATAACTAACACTAATGATAACTAACACTAATGATAACTAAGACTAACGATAACTAACACTAATGATAACTAAGACTAATGATAACTAACACTAATGATAACTAACACTAACAATAACTAACAATAACAATAACTAACACTAATGATAACTAACACTAATGATAACTAACACTAATGATAGCTAACACTAACAATAACTAACACTAATGATAACTAACACTAATGATAACTAAGACTAACGATAACTAACACTAATGATAGCTAACACTAACAATAACTAACACTAATGATAACTAACACTAATGATAACTAAGACTAACGATAACTAACACTAATGATAACTAACACTAATGATAACTAACACTAACAATAACTAACATTGACGATAACTAACACTAATGATAACTAACATAAATGATAACTAACACTGATTATAACTAACATTAACGATAACTAACACTAATGATAACTAACTAACAATAACTAACACTGATGATAACTAACACTGATGATAACTAACATTGACGATAACTAACATTGACGATAACTAACACTAATGATAACTAACTAACAATAACTAACACTGATGATAACTAACACTGACGATAACTAACATTGACGATAACTAACACTAATGATTACTAACTAACAATAACTAACACTGATGATAACTAACACTGACGATAACTAACACTAATGATAACTAACACTAATGATAACTAACACTAATGATAACTAACACTGACGATAACTAACATTGACGATAACTAACACTAATGATAACTAACACTAATGATAACTAACACTGATGATAACTAACACTAATGATAACTAACGCTAACAATAACTAATACTGACAATAACTAACTGACGATAACTAACACTAATGATAACTAACACTAACAATAACTAATACTGACAATAACTAACTGACGATAACTAACACTAATGATAACTAACACTAACAATAACTAATACTGACAATAACTAACTGACGATAACTAACACTAATGATAACTAACACTAACAATAACTAACACTAACAATAACTAATACTGACAATAACTAACTGATGATAACTAACACTAATGATAACTAACACTAACAATAACTAACACTAACAATAACTAATACTGACAATAACTAACTGACGATAACTAACACTAATGATAACTAACACTAACAATAACTAACACTAACAATAACTAATACTGACAATAACTAACTGACGATAACTAACACTAATGATAACTAACACTAACAATAACTAACACTAACAATAACTAATACTGACAATAACTAACTGACGATAACTAACACTAATGATAACTAACACTAACAATAATTAACACTAACAATAACTAATACTGACAATAACTAACTGATGATAACTAACACTAATGATAACTAACACTAACAATAACTAACACTAACAATAACTAATACTGACAATAACTAACTGACGATAACTAACACTAATGATAACTAACACTAACAATAACTAACACTAACAATAACTAACTGACAATAACTAACACTAATGATAACTAACACTAACGATAACTAACACTAATGATAACTAACACTAATGATAACTAACACTGACGATAACTAACACTAATGATAACTAACACTAATGATAACTAACACTGACGATAACTAACACTGACGATAACTTACACTGACGATAACTTACACTAATGATAACTAACACTATTGATAACTAACTCTAATGAAAACTAACACTGAGTCTAACAGCGAGTGCTACTCGAGGATTAAAGCGTTTACTTTATATTTCTTAGAGCAGATTTTTATACACAGCATCCTGATAATATCATGAATTATTAAAATTAGAAGTGTTTATTGTTTCTTTATTCTTTAGGATTATTTATATTTAATATTTCAGAGTCTGGTTTTTGTGGAAAAAAGAAAGTAAAGCAAGTTGCTGAGATTTATCTTTGTGAACAAAGCGTTAAACATCTGGAACCCATTTCAGCACCTAAATGATTTATAATGATTTATAATGTTTCATAATGAATCATAATCTTTCATAATGATTTATAATGATTTATAAAAGCAAAACAATGTGAAAATCTGTGAAGCTGGAATATAAAGTGGAATGTTTGTGACATGATGGGCGTCGGCCTGCTAAAGCACCGAGCACAACACAAACCACATGCTGCCATAAACACCTGCAAATCTAACTCTGTGTGTGTGTGGGTGAAGGGGGGGGGGGGGTTGGGGCGTGGGGGGGGTCTGTGGGTCACAGCTTATCATGGGGGCAGAAAGCGGCGGCCCCTCGTTCCTAATCCAAAACAGGTGAAAGGTGCGCGTGGAGCAGACTGATTCTCACGAACACTGCTGTGTGTGTGTGTGTGTACATGAGTGTGTCTGAGTGTATATACATGTGTGTGTGTGTGTGTGTACATGAGTATGTCTGAGTGTATATGCGTGTGTGTGTGTGTGTACATGAGTATGTCTGAGTGTATATACATGTGTGTGTGTGTACATGAGTATGTCTGAGTGTATATGCGTGTGTGTGTGTGTACATGAGTATGTCTGAGTGTATATGCGTGTGTGTGTGTGTGTACATGAGTATGTCTGAGTGTATATACATGTGTGTGTGTGTACATGAGTATGTCTGAGTGTATATGCGTGTGTGTGTGTGTACATGAGTATGTCTGAGTGTATATGCGTGTGTGTGTGTGTGTACATGAGTATGTCTGAGTGTATATACATGTGTGTGTGTGTACATGAGTATGTCTGAGTGTATATGCGTGTGTGTGTGTGTACATGAGTATGTCTGAGTGTATATACATGTGTGTGTGTGTGTGTGTGTGTGTGTACATGAGTATGTCTGAGTGTATATACATGTGTGTGTGTGTGTGTGTGTACATGAGTATGTCTGAGTGTATATACATGTGTGTGTGTGTGTGTGTACATGAGTATATCTGAGTGTATATACATGTGTGTGTGTGTACATGAGTATGTCTGAGTGTATATACATATGTGTGTGTGTGTGTGTACATGAGTATATCTGAGTGTATATACATGTGTGTGTGTGTGTGTGTGTGTGTACATGAGTATGTCTGAGTGTATATACATATGTGTGTGTGTGTGTGTGTGTACATGAGTATGTCTGAGTGTATATACATATGTGTGTGTGTGTGTGTGTGTGTACATGAGTATGTCTGAGTGTATATACATATGTGTGTGTGTGTGTGTACATGAGTATGTCTGAGTGTATATACATATGTGTGTGTGTGTGTGTGTACATGAGTATGTCTGAGTGTATATACATATGTGTGTGTGTGTGTGTACATGAGTATGTCTGAGTGTATATACATATGTGTGTGTGTGTGTGTACATGAGTATGTCTGAGTGTATATACATATGTGTGTGTGTGTGTGTACATGAGTATATCTGAGTGTATATGCATGTGTGTGTGTGTACATGAGTATGTCTGAGTGTATATGCGTGTGTGTGTGTGTGTACATGAATGTGTCTGAGTGTATATACATGTGTGTGTGTGTACATGAGTATGTCTGAGTGTATATGCGTGTGTGTGTGTGTGTACATGAGTGTGTCTGAGTGTATATGCATGTGTGTACATGTGTGTGTGTGTACATGAGTATGTCTGAGTGTATATGCGTGTGTGTGTACATGAGTGTGTCTGAGTGTATATGCATGTGTGTACATGTGTGTGTGTGCACATGAGTGTGTCTGAGTGTATATGCGTGTGTGTACATGTGTGTGTGTGTGTGTGTGTACATGAGTGTGTCTGAGTGTATATGCGTGTGTGTACGTGTGTGTGTACATGAGTGTGTGTACATGAGTGTGTCTGAGTGTATATGCGTGTGTGTATGTGAGTGTGTTTGAGTGTATATGAGTTTATGTGTGTGTACATGAGTGTGTGTGTGTCTGTGTGAGTCTACAAGAGTGTGTGTACATGAGTGTGCATGTGTGGGTGTATGTGTGTGTGTGTAAATGTGTGTGTGAGACAGAGACAGGGGGTATAAAGCAAAAGTAACCATAGATGTAATTGTAATAGATGTAATAGATGTAATAATTAAAATGTAATTTAAAGCAGTCTTCAGGGCTCTGAGTCTCTGTGTGTGTTCATGCTGCTCTTTAAACTCCTGAGAATTTTTGTTTAAAATGTTTTTTTAATGAAATGTTTTTTTAATGTGATTTAGCGATCTCAGCCATAATCGTTCACGATATAATTAGCGTTTTCTAAACACAGTCCAGCTGTGTGAGCTTCATGTTAGTAATCAGGAGGAACAGTGCGAGTGGTGTGGAGGGTTAAAGCTTTGGAAGAGATTCACATGTGGATGAATTGAAACCTCTGGCATCGGCTCACAGCCGTTCCGCCAGACCCGCTGGGAAAAAGCCCTTCTTTCCACTGGCAATCAGTATCCCATCCTCTTCCTGCCAGATCTCCCTGCTAACGACGCCAAAACATTGGCGTTATTATCCCGTGTGCCGGTGACGCCACGTCCTCCTCCTTCCTGCACTTTATCATATCTCTCATGCGTGACCCAGAGACGTACAAGAGCAGCTCGGGCTCCGTGTCACAATCCTGTTGGTTGTAAATCACATCTGGAGGATGTTAAAGTGACGAGATGCACGAAAACAAGTCAGTGTAGCGGCGTTTCAGCTCTGTTTAAAACATTTACGAGGAACTAATTACCCACGCAGAAAATTCACAGAAAATTGATTAACCTTCCCATGCCTATGAGAAAAACAGCATAAAACATCTAACTTCACATCACACACGGAAAAGGACAACGCTCCATCCTAAATGGTTAATAAATCAGATAATGCAGCAGAGTTATGTATTTTTTATGAAATTATAATGTCTGCAGTTAAATTATAAACATCTGAACTAAAGCTGGACTAAAACCTATTTAGTGACCAATCAAAGGATTTAGGTTTAATTTATGCATTTTTAATAAAAAAAATAAAAATAAAATAAATAAAAGCAAAATCTTTAAATCACATGACAGCAGATGGAGATATTGATTAAAATATTAAAAATCTAACATAAATCTTTTATTTCTTTCTTTTTACTTTAATTTATTTTCTAAGCTTCTAGTTATTAGGATTTATTTATTTGATTTAATGTTACTTTTAATCTCATATACAGTATATGCATTATCTCAGTTTACTGAGTAACATAAAACTGATGTTTGCTCTGTGGTTTATTTCATGTTGTGTGTGTGTGTGTGTGTGTTTCAGGGCTGTATCCCAGACATCGGAGCACATTAATAAGACGCAGCAGTGTAAGACTCTCCCTGGCCTGGTTCCCTCACAGGCTCAGCTCTGCCGCACTAACCTGGAGCTCATGCAGGTCATCGTCCAGGCCGCACGTGAGGTCAAAAAGACGTGTCAGAAAACATTCACTGACATGCGCTGGAACTGCTCATCCATCGACGCTCCCAAATATCTCCCAGACCTGGAGAGAGGTCAGAGTTACACATCTAATCTCAAATTCCTTCATCATACCCGATTTCAGTTTCAGTGACCAAACACAGCTTCCAGCTGATGTGAGTCCAACTGATACAAACCTGAAGGTTCTATAAGGAAACTCGGTTTAGAGCTGGTTTAGTACTGGTTTAAGTGCTGGTTTAGAGCCGGTTTAGTGCTGGTTTAGAGCTGGTTTAGTGGTGGTTTAGATCTGGTTCTGTGCTGGTTTAGAGCCGGTTTAGTGCTGGTTTAGAGCTGGTTCAGTGCTGGTTTAGATCTGGCTTAGTGCTGGTTTAGAGCTGGTTTAGTGCTGGTTTAGAGTTGGTTTAGATCTGGTTCTGTGCTGGTTTAGATCTGGCTTAGTGCTGGTTTAGAGCTGGTTTAGTGCTGGTTTAGAGCTGGTTTAGAGATGGTTCAGTGCTGGTTTAGAACTGGTTTAGTGCTGGTTTAGAGTTGGTTTAGATCTGGTTCTGTGCTGGTTTAGATCTGGTTTAGTGCTGGTTTAGAGCTGGTTTAGTGCTGGTTTAGAGCTGGTTTAGATCTGGTTCTCTGCTGGTTTAGAACTGGTTTAGAGCTGGTTTAGACCTGGTTCAGTGCTGGTTTAGAACTGGTTTAGATCTGGTTTAGTGCTGGTTTAGAGTTGGTTTAGATCTGGCCTTGTGCTGGTTTAGATCTGGCTTAGTGCTGGTTTAGAGCAGGTTTAGTGCTGGTTTAGAGCTGGTTTAGATCTGGTTCAGTGCTGGTTTAGAACTGGTTTAGTGCTGGTTTAGAGTTGGTTTAGATCTGGTTCTGTGCTGGTTTAGATCTTGCTTAGTGCTGGTTTAGTGCTGGTTTAGTGCTGGTTTAGATCTGGTTCTGTGCTGGTTTAGAACTGGTTTAGATCTGGTTTAGTGCTGGTTTAGAACTGGTTTAGATCTGGTTCTGTGCTGGTTTAGAGTTGGTTTAGATCTGGTTCTGTGCTGGTTTAGAACTGGTTTAGATCTGGTTTAGTGCTGGTTTAGATCTGGTTCAGTGCTGGTTTAGAGCTGATTTAGATCTGGTTCAGTGCTGGTTTACTTGCTGTCACTGAGGTTTAACACTTACTTGTACACAGTGTGAGGATTCCTCTCACTCTTCACTGCAGGATTAAAGACCTCTCATCTTCCTCCTGAGTTCAGAGTTGAGGAGCTCTGAGCTGCGTTTGATGAAGCCATGTTTCAGTGAAGTGTCCATGTTCCTCATGATGGTGAACAATGGCGTTCTTTCTGCTCAGATGATGTGCTGTAACGGGGCTCAGATCCCACGCAGTCTGGAGGAGGGATTTTACTGCTGTGTCTGTTTGAGGTCTGCTTCAGGTTGTTTACTGTTCTGCTCTTCAGTAATGAACTTGAGCACAAAGACGCTGAGGGGAGTCTTAGCTGAGCTGCAGGACACAGTGTTGTGATGTTAAAATCATGGAAGCTGCAGAAAGCCTTCAGATCCGCCATCTCTTTACTCTACAGCACACCAGCTATACTAACACTAACACCATTACTCAATACTCAATACCCTGCCTAATACTAATACCACTAATAGTAATAATATTACTCAATATTAATCATACTTTAAACTGACCTATGCACTGTTTAAGCAGACTTCACACACTGAGCATGTCTAGTGATGTGCTAAATAAACTCTTTGCTAGCTGAGAGACTGTCTGCTTTGTGTCCTGTGGGATTTAACAGCAGCATGATCTCAGTATCAGTCGCACTGAATTCCATCAAAGCTGAAAGATGAGACACACATTTCTCATTTCTCTCATTCGTCTTGAGGCAAAGCTGCTGTTAGACAGAAGACTTTGATATTTTGGCGGTTAAAATGAGCCTGTGAGAAAAATCAGAAACTGTTGGATCAGTAACACTATGCTACGCTGTTACAGCTAATCATCTCATGCAGCGTCCAGGTCATTTGGTCAGTCATTTCAGACGTGCTTCTTTCTCTCTGAAGCTCTGATTTAGCTCATCGTCTTGTTCTCAAAACAAGTTGGAAGTTGACCTGTGAACACTGCTCTGTGTCTCCGTCAGGAACGAGGGAGTCTGCGTTCGTGTACGCTCTCTCTGCCGCAGCTATCAGCCACACCATCGCCCGAGCGTGCACCAGCGGAGATCTGAGGCTGTGTACCTGCGGCCCGATCCCAGGTGACCCCCTCGAGCCTGGGCACAGGTGGGGCGGCTGTGCCGACAACCTCCACTTTGGCCTCGTCATGGGATCAAAGTTCTCAGATGCTCCCATGAAGATGAAGAAGAAAACTGGGCTTTCACACCCAAACAAACTAATGCACCTGCACAACAGTGAAGTGGGACGACAGGTAACAACATCTCATCTGTTACACCAAACCTCACCTTTAACACCAAACCTCACCTGTTACACCAAACCTCACCTTTAACACCAAACCTCACAAACCCTCACTTGTTACACCAAACCTCACCTGTTACACCAAACCTCACCTTTTACACCAAACCTCACCTTTAACACCAAACCTCACCTGTTACACCAAACCTCACCTTTAACACCAAACCTCACAAACCCTCACCTGTTACACCAAACCTCACCTTTAACACCAAACCTCACCTTTAACACCAAACCTCACAAACCCTCACCTGTTACACCAAACCTCACGTTTAACACCAAACCTCACAAAACCTCACCTGTTACACAAAACCTCACCAAACCTCACCTGTTACACCAAACCTCACGTTTAACACCAAACCTCACCTGTTACACCAAACCTTACCAAACCTCACGTTTGACACCAAACCTCACCTGTTACACCAAACCTCACGTTTAACACCAAACCTAACCTGTTACACCAAATCTCACCTGTTACACCAAACTTCACCTTTAGCACCAAACCTCACCTGTTACACCAAACCTTACCAAACCTCACGTTTAACACCAAACCTCACCTGTTACACCAAACCTCACGTTTAACACCAAACCTCACAAAACCTCACCTGTTACACAAAACCTCACCAAACCTCACCTTTAACACCAAACCTCACAAACCCTCACCTGTTACACCAAACCTCACCTTTAACACCAAACCTCACCTTTAACACCAAACCTCACAAACCCTCACCTGTTACACCAAACCTCACGTTTAACACCAAACCTCACAAAACCTCACCTGTTACACAAAACCTCACCAAACCTCACCTGTTACACCAAACCTCACGTTTAACACCAAACCTCACCTGTTACACCAAACCTTACCAAACCTCACGTTTGACACCAAACCTCACCTGTTACACCAAACCTCACGTTTAACACCAAACCTAACCTGTTACACCAAATCTCACCTGTTACACCAAACTTCACCTTTAGCACCAAACCTCACCTGTTACACCAAACCTTACCAAACCTCACGTTTAACACCAAACCTCACCTGTTACACCAAACCTCACGTTTAACACCAAACCTCACAAAACCTCACCTGTTACACAAAACCTCACCAAACCTCACCTGTTACACCAAACCTCACGTTTAACACCAAACCTCACAAAACCTCACCTGTTACACAAAACCTCACCAAACCTCACCTGTTACACCAAATCTATCCTTTAACACCAACCCTCACCTGTGAAACCAAACTTCATCTGTTACACCAAACCTCACCAACCCTCACCTGTGAAACCAAACTTCACCTGTTACACCAAACCTCACCAACCCTCACCTGTTACACCAAACCTCACAAAACCTCACCTGTTACACCAAACCTCACCTGTTACACCAAACCTCACAAAATCTCACCTGTTACACCAAACCTCATCTTTTACCTTTCTCACCTTTCTTTTCATCATTTACTGCAGTAACTCCTCCTCCGTGTCTCCCCTCAGGCACTCAAGGATGCGCTGGTGATGAAATGTAAGTGTCACGGCGTCTCAGGCTCCTGCTCCATCCGAACCTGTTGGCGAGGTCTACAGGACCTGAAGGAAATTGCTCAGGACCTAAAGGTGAAGTACCTGTCGGCCACCAGAGTGAAGCACCAGCCACAAGGGACACGTAAACAGCTCGTCCCCAAAGACATCGATGTGCGACCGGTGCGAGAGAACGAGCTGGTGTACCTACAGAGCTCACCTGACTTCTGCACCAAGAACGATAAGATGGGATCTGTCGGCACTCAGGACAGGTGAGACGCCTCGAGTTATCCACTATGTCCAGGAAAATTCTCCGATGGTGGTAAAGCTGCAACAACGAGGGTCTGTTTTATCTTGAGAGCAAAGATAAGAGGATAAAATAAGCAAGTTTGGCTCTGGGTTTGTTGTGAGCTTTTTGGCTGAGTGTGTGCAAACATGCAGTTTTAATTTGAGTCTTTTGGGTATGAAAACTAATCCCCTGTTCTGGAACTTTTCTCTGGATCTTTCTGCACTCAAAGGCTTTCCATTTAGTGGTGAAGGAAATTTTTCCTGTAAGCTGAACGTCCAGCTGTCAGCTTTCACGTGTTAGAATTAGCGTTTGGTGTGCACGTGCCTCTGACATGGCTGCAGCCTCTCTGTGTGTTATCTCACTGAGTTTGTGTGTGAGTGTATGTGTGTGTGTGTGTGTGTGTGTATGTGTGTGTATGTGTGTGTGTGTTTGAGTAATGCAGCTATTCAGGGAGCCAAAAGCTTTCTGCTGATATCGGGGCCTTGGAGGAAACGGCTGGCTGAGATTAAGGCGACTAACACACACAGCGCACGCTGCCAGATTCTCGCCGGAGCCGTTTCAGAGGCCTGAGAATCAGATGCAGACGGCTTCCATTAATTAATTCTTTCATACTCGCATCCTGAAACCTTCCTGTCTGGGTCACTGCTCAACCCCAAAGAGACACTTTCACTTCATGTTGTTGACCTGGACATCGTCTCGGTGGTGTAAAGTTCTGCAGAATAAACCCGAGTCCGGATCATAAAGATTCATACTGGAAAAGGAATTTTTTTAGTATCCACTCTTTTTTTCTGCTTGGCACAGTAAAATTAAACGAGATGAACATAATGAGGATCGTATAGCAGGTCTGTGGAGGTCAGAAGAACTCCACCAAACATCACAAAAACAGTCACAAAAACACTAAATCCTGCTCCTTTTCCACCGACACACTGCTGCTTCATCATTTATACTCTTTTCTTCAGTAATAATCATCAATAGTGGTTATTGATAGAGCTGCTTAGGTTGTTGTTGTTGTTGTTTTGGCAGAGGTGCCAAGAGTTCTGGAGATCTCGACAAATGAAAGAGAAGTAAATGCTGGAAGTCACACACAATATCAGAGTTCCTCAGAGTTCCTGAGTGTAGTTCCACTCATGTGTAGCAGAATAACCACACAACACCCACACAGGACAATACACACACAAGAACACACACAGAGATAAGTTCTCTTGGTGTATATATAGGTGAGTGTTTTCAGTCACGCAGTGGTTCTGCCTAGTGTGTAAGTGAGGGTGTGAGTGTGTAACAATGAGGGGGCAACAGTAAGGGGGTAACAGTGAGTGTGGAACAGTGAGTGTGTAACCATGAGGGTGTGAGTGTGTAACAGTAAGGGTGAGTTAGTGAGTGTTTAACAATGAGGGTGTGAGTGTGTAACAGTGAGGGTGAGACAGTGAGTGTGTAACAGTGAGACAGTGAGGGTGAGACAGTGAGTGTGTAACAATGAGGTTGTGAGTGTGTAACAGTGAGGGTGAAACAGTGATGGTGAGTGTGTAACAATGAGGGTGTGAGTGTGTAACAGTGAGGGTGAGACAGTGAGTGTGTAACAGTGAGACAGTGAGGGTGAGACAGTGAGTGTGTAACAATGAGGTTGTGAGTGTGTAACAGTGAGGGTGAAACAGTGATGGTGAGTGTGTAACAATGAGGGTGTGAGTGTGTAACAATGATGGTGTGAGTGTGTAACAGTGAGGGTGAGACAGTGAGTGTGTAACAATGAGGTTGTGAGTGTGTAACAGTGAGGGTGAAACAGTGATGGTGAGTGTGTAACAATGAGGGTGTGAGTGTGTAACAATGATGGTGTGAGTGTGTAACAGTGAGGGTGAGACAGTGAGTGTGTAACAATGAGGGTATGAGTGTATAACAATGAGGGTGAGACAGTAAGGGAGTGAGTGTGTAACAGTGAGTGTGTAACATTAAGGGTGAGACAGTGAGGCTATGACAGTGAAGATGTGAGTGTAAGGGGGTAACAGTGAGGGTGAGACAGTGAGGGTGTGAGTATAAGGGAGTAACAATGAGGGTGAGACTGTGAGGGTGTGAGTGTGTAACAGTAAGTGAGTAACAGTGAGTGGGTAACCGTAAGAGTGTGACAGAGAGTAGGTAAGAGTAAGGGGGTATCGGTGAGGGTTTGATTGTGAGGGGGTAACAGTAGGGGTGTGATTGTGAGGATGTAACAGTGAGGGGTAACAGTAAGGGTGTTATTGTGAGGAGGTAACAGTGAGGGGGTAACAGTGAGGGTCTCAGGAGAACGGAGACATTTGACACTCCTCTTCCTCTCATTTCCATTCAGTGTTTCTGCATCTCGTTCGTTCAGAAACAGCGGCGCTACTTATCTCACGGTCTTGTATAAACTTAGCTGCAGTGTCGATTCAGCTCAGGAGATTGAGTGACGAGGTGTAGTGTGCACTTATCCGGTCTCTTCCTGACTAGCAAGCACACTCACTCGTTCGTGTCCTGTCTTTAGCACGAGGTTTTAAAGTGAAGCCTGAAAAACATCCTGAGGCTCAGATATGATCAGTATCAGTATCTCTGTACAAAAACCAGCCGCACAGGAACACTGGAGATTTTAGCAAGCATTTGCTAATTACAGCTAACATTTGGCTAATAGGGTAATTAGCTGCTTGTGTATCAGATTAGCGACCACAAAAACAAACAGACTGATAAACAGCTGAAATAAAGAACAGATAGCAGAAAGCTTTATTTACGTTTAGCGTGCTTTTTCAGTGTTAAAGCTAACGAGTAAACAGTGAACAAGTAGAAGTCCTCAAAATACCAATAATGACCAAATAACTGCATTTTTTAGTGTGTGCTAATAGACTATCTTCTGTTCTACTCAGGACACAAAGCAGCCATGTGACAGAGCTTTTAGCTTCAGTTAGAGCTGTCTCAGTTTTAAATAACAGCATTCCTCACCCCTCTCTCTCTCTCTCTCTCCCCGTCTCTCTTTCAGCACACAGGTCATTACGGCGCACAATTATAAAACAATGCGGTCATGGCGAGGAGCCTGAGAGTGATTTATGACTCTGCTTTTCTCTGCTCACTTTAGCTGCCTCGGGCTTCAGAATGCAGTCCTGCTCGTCGTCCTGGACACCGAATCAAGCCTCTGACACTTTGTGGAGGTTCAGTGTCCAGGATTTAATTTTACAACAACCCAGAGTTTTAAACACTGAGGAAGGAGGAGGAGGAGGAGGAGGAACAGCTCATATTCATTCTCCAGACATGAAATTTACCCAGAATGCACAACACACACATTCACTAGCTACTGCATTTCTAACACAGCTAATGATTAGCTTCCTAGTTAACGATTAGCTTCATTTCTTTTGTCTTTCATGCAGCTGGACAACATTCTGAACATTAGCATGCTAGGTTGTTAGCGCTCAGTGATCTAGCGACATACAGCTCAAGCTTCTAATGTTGCTAGTTCGCAGTATGTTAGTTGGCTGAATGACGGATACGGTTAGCTAACGAGCTACAGAGTTACATGATACACAGCTTAGCTTTTCTTTGTTGCCTTGATTCATGGTTCGGTAGATTCTCTTCTAATATTATCAGACAGTTTTCGTTTGCTAGTCAGTGAAGTAGCAGAGAATTCTTCTGACTTTATAAAAAATCTTAACGCACATCATTCCCAGAAATTTTTTTTAAAATTTAATTTAATTTTATTTTAATGACACACTCGATTCTTCTGACCAAATATGGAAGTGTGGCTCCATCTACATAAACGTTCCACATATCCAAGCAGATCGGTTCTTAAAATAGAAAACATTAGCGTATATTTCACTTATAATGAATTCTGGCTTCTAAACTTCACCGCCCGCTTCAGCTCTGTTAAAGATTCCGAACTAGCTACACGCTGCTAACGCTAGCTGACGTTAGATTAAAGCTGCTACTCGGAATAAGGGGAATTTTCCCGGGTTCTGCTGCGTGACACGGTGGAAAGCAGCTAACGATGGTAACCTGAGCTGTCCTATTATTTTCATCTGCTCTTTAGTGCGCTGATGTGTAATTTGGGACACGGCCCGGCGCTGGCTCTGGTGATGATGTCATCGCGCTGCTCCTCTTATGAGCCGTAGATGATGGAAGTACTGAGCTTCCTGCCAACCGCTTCAGAATTTGGCTGCAGGTTCGGACAGGAACTTGGCCTGAAGACGATGTTTTGGAGTCGTGTGTTTCGGGAGCGTGTTGCGCTGATATCTAACGGCTCTTCTCGTGTGTGTGTGTGTGTGTTCCTGGTACCGCAGGCAGTGCAACAAGACGTCGAGCGGGAGCGACAGCTGTGACCTGATGTGCTGCGGCCGAGGCTACAACCCCTACACGGAGAAGGTGGTGGAGCGATGCCACTGCAAGTACCACTGGTGCTGCTACGTCACCTGTAAGAAGTGTGAGAGGACTGTAGAGAGATACGTGTGTAAATGAGGCTCTCACACACACACACACACACACACACACACACACACACACTTCTGCATCAGGAGCTCTGATCATCCGTCTTTAACCAAAAGCACTACACAGAAACTCATCGTTTCTCTTCAGCTCTTTTTTTTTTTTATATTTTCTGACCAACCCACTGACCGGACCATCCTGCATTTTAGGAAGCTCCAGCTCCTGGACTCATCATCACATCATCTGGAGGTTTATTTTTATACAGTACTCCAGGTTTTTTATTAACATCACACATTTTCTGTACACCATCCGTCAGTCCTGAAGAGAACAGTGTCATGTTGTTGTTGTTGTTGTTTTAAAGCATCTGTTAATCAGAATATCAAGAGTTTATTTTCTTATATGATATTCTAAATGAAAAGCTTTATTTTTATTTTTTAGTATAAATATTGCAAAGAAAACCCGAGCCCAGAGATCGGACTACTTTCACTTCACATTTCACTTCATTCTCAAAGACTGAACTCCTCCTGAGAGAAACTCTGTCCCTCTGACACACAGGGTTTCTGTCTGCTGCATTCACACTGCGTTCACACTGCATTCACACTGCGTTCACACTCAAGTCTGCTTTTCAGGATTTAGTGAAAAAAACAAACCAGAGATCAGATGTCTTTTTTTTTTGGTTTGTTGATCTACAGAGAATTTTACACAGGTTTTAAACTTTGAGCAGCTTCCTGAGTGTGTATGTGTGAGTGTGTGTCTGTGTGTTCCTGAGTGTGTGTTACTGACCATTCCCATGTGTGTGTTTCTGAGTATGTGTGTGTTTTCCAGACTCTTCCCATGTGTGTCTGTGTGTGTGTGTCTGTGTGTGTTCCTGAGTCTGTGTGTGTGTGTCTGTGTGTGTTCCTGAGTCTGTGTGAGTGTGGGTTCCTGACTGTTCCTGTGTGTGTGTTCATGTATATGAGTGTGCATGTTCCTGAGTGTGTGTTCTTGACTGTTCCTGTCTGTGTGTGTTCCTGACTGTTCCTGTGTGTTCCTGTGTATGAGTGTGTGCGTTCCTGAGTGTGTGTTCCTGACTGCTCCCGTGTGTGTGTTCCTGTGTGTCTTTGTCTGTGTTCCCGAGTGTGTGTTCCGACTGTTCCTGTGTGTGCGATCCTTTGTGTGTGTGTGTGTGTTTGTGTGTTCCTGACTGTTCCCGTGTGTGTGTGTTCCTGATGGTGGCTCTGTAGCGGTGCCTCCTCCCTCATCTGGATCGCTCTTCAGGAAACCGACACGCTTCAACTGGATTGCAGTTTCGATTTCTGGGAAATTAGCACGCTTTGGGAGACGGTGCTTTGTTTTTTTATTTTATTTTATTTTTGCAAGAATGCGAGAGTTTAATGGAAGAAGGAGAGAGACTGAACCAGACGTGAACTTGTCTGAGTCGTCCACAAATATGATTTTAATGGGAGAAAACATCCGCATTTATATATTTATCCTCAGCAGGATGCTCGGACTCTACGTGTTTTTATTCCGAGATTTTAATGCACGTGAAAAAAAAAGCCAAAAAAAAAAAAAAAAAAACCCTTCATCAGCGCCACATCATGAACCACTTATCTGTGGATGTACATACTGTCCTTTTTGTATGCTGAATTTAAAAAAATAATATTTATAGAGTAATTAAAGATTCTTTACTGGAGTTCCACCTAGTTGTTGTGCTTGTTCTTTTCTGTTGGTTTAGCTCAGGAATGATGGAGGACGTTGTGGAGGTTGCAGTTTAAATGGTCAGCATTACTGTAATCAGTTTAAGTTGCCTCTCTTGAACAAATACAATTCATCACAATTTGGCCTGATGCTAGAATAAATCAGCTGAAGCTGCGAGCAGGCCAGGGAGCGGACGCCTAGCATGCTAACAACCCTGGGAAAGTGTTTAGAGACACAGCAGGAAGAAGAAGAAGAAGAAGAAGAAGGAGTGTTTCAGAGAAAAGCTCTTCCTGTTTTCTCGCTGTCAGACTCCTAGATGTTCTGTATCTAGATGTTATGTAGTTACACCTTTAAAACACTTCTTCATAACACTTCTTCAGTCGGGACTTCTGTGGAACCTTCAGTTCACTCTGAGGGGAAAAGGGAGAAAGCAAAAAGGGGGGAAATTTTTTAATGAATTAAATATTAACCGACAAATAAAGACTAAAGCAGCAGAAGCTCATAGAGAATCGCATTTCCTTTACGATGTTTTTTTCACATCATTTGGGGTTTAAATGTTTATTTGTTGTGTTTTTCCTCCATTGTGGTGAAGTCCAGCTACGCAATAAATCCTACTACCATCACAACCTTGCCTCGTTTCTTGACACAAATCAGTTTTACATCAGAGCTTCAGTATCCCCCTGTACTCACTCTGAGCAGTCACACCACATCACCTCTCACACACACACACACACTTCAGCGAGTCTAAAGAGGAAAAAAGGTGAGAAATGACGTCATTAAGCTACAATTTTACAGCTGAATGAATGAAGCAGATTCTACAACTCTCACAACAACAGTTTATTATTAAAGGAGCTGTTAATATTTCTGCTTTCATTTTAACTCTGGGGCTCTCACACGCTGCACTCTCACATGCTGGGCTCTCACACGCTGCACTCTCACATGCTGGGCTCTCACACGCTGCACTCTCACAGGTTGCACTCTCACACACTGGGCTCTCACACGCTGCACTCTCACAGGTTGCACTCTCATGTACTGAGCTCTCACATGCTGCACTCTCACACACTGGACTCTCACATGCTGCACTCTCACACACTGAGCTCTCACATGCTGCACTTTCACATGCTGCACACTCACACACTGGGATCTCACATGCTGCACTCTCACACACTGCACACTCACACACTGGGCTCTCACATGCTGCACTCTCACACACTGAGCTCTCACATGCTGCACTCTCACACACTGCACACTCACACACTGAGCTCTCACATGCTGCACTTTCACATGCTGCACTCTCACACACTGGGCTCTCACATGCTGCACTCTCACACACTGCACACACACACTGGGCTCTCACATGCTGCACTCTCACACACTGCACACTCACACACTGGGCTCTCACATGCTGCACACTCACACACTGGGCTCTCACATGCTGCACTCTCACACACTGCACACTCACACACTGGGCTCTCACATGCTGCACTCTCACACGCTGCACACTCACACACTGGGCTCTCACATGCTGCACACTCACACACTGGGCTCTCACATGCTGCACTCTCACACGCTGCACACTCACACACGCTGCACACTCACACACTGGGCTCTCACATGCTGCACTCTCACATGCTGCACACTCACACACTGGGCTCTCACATGCTGCACTCTCACACGCTGCACACTCACACGCTGCACACTCACACACTGGGCTCTCACATGCTGCACTCTCACACGCTGCACACTCACACACTGGGCTCTCACATTGCACTGTCACACGCTGCACTCTCATGCACTGGGCTCTCACACACTATACTCTCACACACTGGGCTCTCACATGCTGCACTCTCACACACTGCACTCTCACACACTGGGCATTCACATGCTGCACTCGCACACAAACCTCTTACACATTGCACTGCGCTTTCACACACTGTGCTCTCACTCTCGCATGTTGCACTCTCACACAGTCCGCTCACACTCACATGTTGCGCTCTCACACACTGAGCTCTCACACGCTGCACTGAGCTCTCACACGTGGAGATCTCACACGCTGCAGCCTAATAAGATTAAAATGTTATTTATTTCTTCTCAGGATTTCTACATGAGGCAAACACATGTCAAGCGAAAATGCTGCCAGGAAACATAGGGAGAACATGTGAGAGCTCTCGGGGAACCCCGTTAACCCCAGAAATTATGATTACATTAGCAGTTTGGAAGGTTTTATAGCTCAGGTTTGTTTACAGCTGTCTGTTACGCTCCAGAGAAACAAGTGTGGAGACGAGCTAGCAGGTTTAGCGTGGCTTTGTTTTCAAAGGGAGTTTTAATGACCAATGTGAACCACATAACACCACACACTTGCTCCTACACACACACACACACATACACGCTCTACACACACACACACACAAATGCTTGCTCTACACACACTAAAGCATGTTGAGGAGAGCCTCGCCTCTAGCCAAGGACAACGCTGGTGTTTCACTTAACCACTAAAACTGAAAAGTGTTTCTAAAAAACTGGCAGATGGGATGGAGGCAACATGACAGATCAAACACGTGAACACAAATATAACTCTACAGAACAGCTTCCAGAAACTTTAAAGTCAACGTGGAAATTTACACCTGGATAAACTGTAGACCAGGAAACCGCAGACTTGATTCCAACAGCTGGAGGAGGCGGAGCTTTAAAGGTGGCTGTGATGGAGTCTGTGGGTTTGGTCAGGGTTTGAAAGGTTGCCGGGATTTGGGATTGCATAGGTGCTTTTTGGAAAATTTGGCAGTAGATAAGAACAAAACAACATCAGATCAGTTACAGTCTAAATATATACTGAACTCCACACGTAGCGGCTAGAAACAGCTAACCAAGCTAAACCGTGGATGGAGTGACCACGGGTTCGAGTCAAACAGCCAGATCAGCTGGAGATTTCTCGAACGTTTGAGCAGTTTGTGAATGTTTTTGGGTGAAGTTTGGATGAACTGAAGCTGTTTTGAGGGGAATGGTGAAGTTTTCGAGAGGCTTTAATGGTATTAAACGACATTATTTGGGGTAGATTAGGAAGGTTTGAGGGCAAATGAGAAGAACGTCAAACATTTCATATCAGTTACAGTCCAAATATAACTCCAGAAATGTAGAAGCTACAAACGTCAAGTCAATTGAAACTGTACAGAATGAATCTAGAAGTGAGCAGAAATTTGAAGGGATTTTTTTTGCAGAACTCTGGCAAAATGAGATGGATCAAAATTAAATTATTTACAGTCCAAATATAACTCCAGAAAGTAGAAGTTCTCAACCACCTCTAACTGCAGATGATTAAATCACTGGATTGTGTTCAACAGCTAGAGCACGCAGAGCTCTGGAGCAGGTTTGGGGTCATGTGGGAAAACCTAGGGGGTTGGTAGGGTTTCAGGAGGCTTTGCATGGTTTGGGTGGAGGTTGGAAGGGTTGATGGTATTTGAGGGTTTTGGTACAGGAAAAGATATAAGATATAAGAGATCCAGTTGAGATATTAGTCGACTAGGTAGCATCTAAAATACTTAAACCTAACGAGGATATTCACAGCCAGATAAATCACAGAAGCAGAAACCAGAAGCTTGATTCCAGCAGCTAGATCATGTGGAGCTTTGAAAGATCTTCGAAGCAGGGGATCTTCTGCAGTTGGTTTAAAGTGGTTTTAAGTTTTAAACAGATAATAAAAGCAAGGTTAACAATCTATATATAACTCCAGTTCCAGGTGTTTCTTTCCAACACCATTGAAATTAACACCAAGTCTTATTCCTTTGAATGAGATCTGTTCTTTCTTGCTATTGGAAACATGGTCGAGTTTAGTGAGTGATAAAACAAGTGACCTTCCTCTCATGATGTCAGTCACCGAGCTAAGAATGGAACGTGTCGAGGGTCAGGATGGTGAGGTATGTAGACTGAAAATGTGTGTGCATGTGTGTGTTCATGTCTGCTACAGGTACAATGATGAAAAAAGAAAGTCAGCACTCTGATGTCGACATGCTCAGGGTGGCATTACAGATGGGGCAGTTAGAGGTGGGGGGAGTGAGAGTGGACAGTAGTGTTTTGGAGGGTTTCATCTATAGGTTTCCAGGGGTTTTTCAGGTGAGGAGGGGGTTGAAGAGCATGGTGAGTGGTTTGGTTCAAGAGTTGTTTGGGTGTAGTTTAGAGGTCTGAGAGATTAGAACCTGGGCTTCTGAGCAGTTTTTGTTGCTGGAACTGGGGTTCTGAGGTAGTTTCAAGGGAGTTTGATCGTAGCACGCTGGTCTGTGGGTGGATTTGGACCCGGAGAATTTGGAGGATTCATAGGAGGGTTTTCTGTTTTCGATGAGTTTTGAAGACATCTGAAGAGTCACACAGGGTGATGGTCTGGAAGTGTTTGAATAGTTTCGGTTTGGATGCTTGGAGATTTGGAAAAGGTTTGAGGAGGAAGTTCAGGAGGCTTGGATGTAGTTTTGGAGTTTGGAGGACTTCAGGGTTTTGGACGGCTTTGGTGCATTTTTTTACTTTAATGTAATTCAGGTGAATTTAAATGGTTGGGGTAGATTTGAGGAGTGTAACAGGGTACAGATGGGGGTTGGTGTGTTTTAGGGGTGGTTAGAGGAGGGGCAGTTGTCCTTGTTGTCCTTCCATCATCTGCTTTGAGCAACAGCGTGGCTCTGAGTGGACACATGACTTTGTGTCTATTAACAGAGCAGTGGATTAGAGCATTACTGAGGGCTGTGAAATGTCTCTATCTCTCTTTTTATCTCTCTCGCTCTGTCTTTCTTGTCTTTCCCCTGTAACATCCCCTCCTCTGAGCTTGAAATATACTTGGCTGATTTATGCGTTTTCCACATTCTTGCTAATTTGTCTGCTTAAGCATGAGATACTTTTAGATTCGAATCAGAATCCTGTACATTCCTCAGTCCTTCCTGGTCTTGTTTTCACTGGTGCTCGAGGCTCTGCTGTGTGTCCAGATCCTCGTCCATCTGTCTTTTTGATTTATACGCTTTCTGAAGCCTGCCATGTTGGCACTTCTCCTAAACTGTTAGCCTGAACGGTAGCTGTTTTTGCATCCTGATTGAGACTCTCTCATGATCCTGAGGAGGCAGAGCCTGAGCTCCCGTAGGATTGAGATGAAATCAGCGCTGCCACTGACGGCGTTACCTGAAAATTTCGACGGTTTAATTGTTCCAGTATGTTAGCAATCGAGTCAGTTTTCAACATTTCCATTAAGGGAAAAAGAGCAGAGGCTCGGTGTTGAAAAGCAGAACTGGATGCAGTAATAGAGTCAGTAATGAGTACAGTATTGTGTAGTTCTTTTGCTGTGTATGAAAAGTGGTTTTCTTTGATGTAAAGTTCAGTTTTTTTGTGGATTTAGTTTGAAATCTCAAATCTCCGGTTTCTCCTGTGCTTACTCGTTAGATTCATCACTCCTTTTTGTTCGAGCTGAAGTACTTTTGAACTCGTTCTGTTTGTTGCTTTGTCGGTTTTGGGTCTTTTTGATCACAGTGTTGTGTGTTTACAGAACTGGCGAATGTAACTGGGAGTAATGAGAGTCTCCATGTCTCTGCTCGTGTTTGTTAGCTGCCTGAAAAAAGCTACTCATGTGTTTCAAAAACAAAAAAGAGTTCTGGGGATTTAAACCTCATTAAGTTAAACGAGTTCTGTGCTCGGAGATAAAAACAGCTGCTGCTTCATCTGTTCTGTTTCTCATCCTTCCTGCTGTGGTCACTGAATCTAACAGGTGAAATGTCTGATCTGAAGCTCAGGGTGGATTAGACTGACCTCAGGTTGACCTTTTTGAAAAAAGCAGGACTGAGAGAGAGAGAGAAAGTGCATTGCTGAAACTCAGCGTGAACTCGGCCCCCGTCTCTGGGTCCTGCCTGAGGAGCTGAAAGGCGCTGAAACGGAAGCGTACCAGTGACTCAATGGGGGCAGGATGACTCTAAAACTCGAGGCTCGGCCTTTGTTACACACACAAGGTGCCTTCACCCGCAGATCTGATAGAAAAAGAGTCTCCATCGTTCCTGTCCTCACAGAGGGGTAATCACCACGGAAAGGCGTGTCCAAGATGTCAGTGTGGACGTCAATCTCCTGTCACGTGACCCACGAGTGACAGAGGTTACAGTGACGTGTCGAATGGCACGTCTACAGAGTTAAAGATTATATAGGAGAGAAACAGAGCAGCGTCAGATAACACCATCTCCTTATATTAGTGTTAAAGAACAAAATACAGCGAGAGCCAAAGGAGAGGAAGACCATACAGCAGGCCAGAGACTACTGAGGGTCACCACTAACATACTAACACACTAATACTCATCACTAACACACTAACACAAACACACAGCACTAACACACAACACTAACACACTAACACAAATACACTAACACACAACACTAACACACTAACACAAATACACTAACACACAACACTAACAGAACATCACCTCATACTTTTTTATCCAGTTAGAGTTACATTTAATGTTGAGTGAAGTGAATCAGTGTGTTTACTCATTACTCCATTACTCCATTACAAAGACATGTTTTATCTTCAGTAGGAGGTTTAAAGGTCTGCTCTTGCCCCTGGGGTAGGACAGAGGGGTTAGAGGAGAGTGCCAGGGACCATAAACAGCAGTGGGGTGTTTTTTTTGTGCTGGCTGTGGGTTTGTGCTCATTGTGAGCAGAGACAAAGGCAGTGGACTGCAGTGGTGTAAAGCTATAGTGAGGTAGTGAGGCATACAGTAAACGGACTTTTCACCTGCACGTCCCTCCAGCGCCGTCAGGGAAACTGCCCCGGAGTGGTGCGTGGTGCAGTTACACGCCACGTCACCATGACGACTGATGTGAAGCACACAGTATCCCTGGATGGTGTGTTCCGGGTTGTTTTTCCTTCAAGATGAATTTTTATTATTTTTTTAAACTCACATGAAAGAAAAAGCAGGAAGCAGTTGATGCAGCGGATGTGTAAAAGATGAGTTTGGATACCACATGGAAATGATGAATTTCAAGCACAGAGAGTGATCTGCTAATAGCTAATAGCTTGTTGGATGATCAGCCAGTCAGCAGCCGTTTCTCACGTAACACTAAACACAAACCAGAGAAAATAACAAAACTTTACTTTATTTTTACATATTTTGGTGACATGACACTTTACTCAGTCAGACATCACTGCTAGCTGGATAAACGTCTTCACTTCGAGCAGCAAAACTTTCACCATGTGTGAAGGAGCAGCAAGTGGATTTAAGATTTCTCCTCGAAATCAGTAATAATTTTCTTTCATCATGACGAAATATTCATCAGACCGAATTCTCAGGTTTTCTGTTTCTGAGCCTCAGAGTTCAGTGCACATGCAGGACTTTCCTCTTCCACGTTAGTTCACTGCAGCCAAGGACATGTGTTTGTGTGTGTGTGTGTGCAATGTTTCAGATTCGTGAACCTCGCCACGTGTTCAGAAGGAAAAACAAGAATCGCTTAATTCATGCTTAATCACGTTTAAAACACATCTCCAAATGCCATTAAGATGGCGGTGAGGAGCAGAGCTGGAGCTGGGATGTGAACAGAGACAGGTGTAAAAACATTTATTCTGAACCGCTATTAGGATGATCGTCAGATTCATCATCATTACGCTGATCTGAAAAATAAAATAGAATCAGTGTAATGAAAATATCGAGTGAAGTTTCAGCTAATGAAGTGCTGGCAGGGATTTCTCCTAGCCTTCCAGAAAAAAAAAGAGTCTGAAAGTATGTGTGAAATGAAGAGCGTGGTAATGGCGTCTGTGTTTGGAGAGGGAAGGAGGAGTGTTTGGGAAAAGTCAACACAATGCCGCTGGAAATTCAGTAAACGTGATCAGAACATGTCCCCTGAGAGACGCTTGGACTGAAAGTCAACAAACATGGCGACGGTCGCAAACTAATGAGCATTAAAGTGCTGGTCAGGTCCTCTGCTGGCCTGGCTGCCGTGCCCCTCCCCTGAACGTGAGCCTCCATTAGAGCAGGATTGAATTTAATCACCTTTGGCTTGTGCTTGCGCTCAGTGATTGCTGCGAGTAATTGCTTTGGCCGGCTGCTCAGAATAACCTCGCTGCATTTCATCACCCTCGTCTACTTCTGCTCTCATTACACAGGCTTTAATAATAATAATAAAAAATCTGACGCATGCCAGCGGACCCTGGAGCTCACGGCTTTGGCTGCGCTCGAGCAGAACCCGGACACGCGTGTTTAGCTGCGCAAACCGAATTACAGATGCCTAAGTGTAGGCACACTAACGTGCTGACGTCAGTAACATCATGGATTGGATAACAGGCGAGTCCCAAATCTTCTTTTCATTACTGAAATACGTTCTGACTGAGAACGCTTAAAAAACCTTAAAAGCAAATGTGGTTTGGGCCACGCCCAGATACTGCGACGCTACAGACACCACCATGTTGATCAAAACGCTGTGGAATTCCGACTCAAAGAAACTGGAGCTCTGGAAAAACTCTGGCTTTCAGAGAGAAATTAACTTTAATTTTTTCCTTCCTCCTAGAGCTGACAGATTCTTCATCCAGCGCTTTAGATTCTGCTTCTCCCGCAGAGCTGCTGTTCTGGATTGTGATTGGTCATCAGGCGTTGATAACAGCTATATCGTTTGTTTAGTATAGGAGGATTGTGTAAGTGGAGGATTGTGTTAGTGGATTATTGTGTTAGAGGAGAATGGTGTTAGAGAAGGATTGTGTTAGTGGAGGATTGAGAGAGTGGAGGATTGTGTTAGTGAAGGATTGAGAGAGTGGAGGATTGTGTTAGTGAAGGATTGTGTTAGTGGAGGATTGTGTTAGTGGAGGATTGTGTTAGTGAAGGATTGAGATAGTGGAGGATTGTGTTAGTGGAGGATTGTGTTAGTGGAGGATTGAGAGAGTGGAGGATTGTGTTAGAGAAGGATTGTGTTAGTGGAGGATTGAGAGAGTGGAGGATTGTGTTAGTGAAGGATTGTGTTAGTGGAGGATTGTGTTAGTGGAGGATTGTGTTAGTGGAGGATTGTGTTAGTGGAGGATTGAGCGAGTGGAGGATTGTGTTAGTGGAGGATTGAGTGAGTGGAGGTTTGTGGTAGTGGAGGACTGAGTGAGTGGAGGTTTGAGTTAGAGTAGGATTGTGTTAGTGGAGGATTGTGTTAGAGAAGGATTGTGTTAGTGGAGGATTGAGAGAGTGGAGGATTGTGTTAGTGAAGGATTGAAATAGTGGAGGACTGTTAGTGGAGGATGGTGTTAGTTTAGGATTGAAATAATGGAGGATTGTGTTAGTTTAGGATTGAAATAATGGAGGATTGAGCGAGTGGAGGATTGTGTTAGTGGAGGACTGAGCGAGTGGAGGATTGTGTTAGTGGAGGATTGAGTGAGTGGAGGTTTGTGGTAGTGGAGGACTGAGTGAGTGGAGGTTTGAGTTAGAGTAGGATTGTGTTAGTGGAGGATTGTGTTAGAGGGGGATTTTGTTAGTGGAGGATTGAGAGAGTAGAGGATTGAAATAGTGGAGGATTGAAATAGTGGAGGACTGTTAGTGGAGGATGGTGTTAGTTTAGGATTGAAATAATGGAGGATTGTGTTAGTTTAGGATTGAAATAATGGAGGATTGAGCGAGTGGAGGATTGTGTTAGTGGAGGACTGAGCGAGTGGAGGATTGTGTTAGTGGAGGACTGTGATAGTGGAGGATTGTGTTAGTGGAGGACTGAGCGAGTGGAGGATTGAGTGAGTGGAGGATTGTGTTAGTGGAGGACTGAGCGAGTGGAGGATTGTGTTAGTGGAGGATTGTGTTAGTGGAGGATTGAGCGAGTGGAGGATTGTGTTAGTGGAGGACTGTGTTAGTGGAGGATTGTGTTAGTGGAGGACTGAGCGAGTGGAGGATTGTGTTAGTGGAGGACTGAGCGAGTGGAGGATTGAGTGAGTGGAGGATTGTGTTAGTGGAGGACTGTGTTAGTGGAGGACTGTGTTAGTGGAGGATTGTGTTAGTGGAGGACTGAGCGAGTGGAGGATTGTGTTAGTGGAGGACTGAGCGAGTGGAGGATTGAGTGAGTGGAGGATTGTGTTAGTGGAGGACTGAGCGAGTGGAGGATTGTGTTAGTGGAGGACTGTGTTAGTGGAGGATTGAGCGAGTGGAGGATTGTGTTAGTGGAGGATTGAGCGAGTGGAGGATTGTGTTAATGGAGGATTGAGCGAGTGGAGGACTGAGTGAGTGGAGGATTGAGAGAGTGGAGGATTGTGTTAGTGGAGGACTGTATTAGTGGAGGACTGAGTGAGTGGGGGATTGTGTTAGTGGAGGATTGTGTTAGTGGAGGACTGTGTTAGTGGAAGACTGAGCGAGTGGAGGATTGTGTTAATGGAGGATTGAGCGAGTGGAGGATTGTGTTAATGGAGGATTGAGCGAGTGGAGGACTGAGTGAGTGGAGAATTGTGTTAGTGGAGGACTGTGTTAATGGAGGATTGAGTGAGTGGAGGACTGAGTGAGTGGAGAATTGTGTTAGTGGAGGACTGTGTTAGTGGAGGATTGAGCGAGTGGAGGATTGTGTTAGTGGAGGATTGAGCGAGTGGAGGATTGTGTTAATGGAGGATTGAGCGAGTGGAGGACTGAGTGAGTGGAGGATTGAGAGAGTGGAGGATTGTGTTAGTGGAGGACTGTGTTAGTGGAGGACTGAGTGAGTGGAGGATTGTGTTAGTGGAGGATTGTGTTAGTGGAGGATTGTGTTAGTGGAGGATTGAGCGAGTGGAGGATTGTGTTAATGGAGGATTGAGCGAGTGGAGGACTGAGTGAGTGGAGGATTGAGAGAGTGGAGGATTGTGTTAGTGGAGGACTGTGTTAGTGGAAGACTGAGTGAGTGGAGGATTGTGTTAGTGGAGGATTGAGCGAGTGGAGGATTGTGTTAATGGAGGATTGAGCGAGTGGAGGACTGAGTGAGTGGAGGATTGAGAGAGTGAAGGATTGTGTTAGTGGAGGACTGTGTTAGTGGAGGACTGAGTGAGTGGAGGATTGTGTTAGTGGAGGATTGAGCGAGTGGAGGATTGTGTTAATGGAGGATTGAGCGAGTGGAGGACTGAGTGAGTGGAGGATTGAGAGAGTGGAGGATTGTGTTAGTGGAGGACTGTGTTAGTGGAGGACTGAGTGAGTGGAGGATTGTGTTAGTGGAGGATTGTGTTAGTGGAGGACTGTGTTAGTGGAGGACTGAGTGAGTGGAGGATTGTGTTAATGGAGGATTGAGCGAGTGGAGGACTGAGTGAGTGGAGGATTGAGAGAGTGGAGGATTGTGTTAGTGGAGGACTGTGTTAGTGGAGGACTGAGTGAGTGGAGGATTGTGTTAGTGGAAGATTGTGTTAGTGGAGGACTGTGTTAGTGGAGGATTGAGCGAATGGAGGACTGAGTGAGTGGAGGATTGTGTTAGTGGAGGACTGTGTTAGTGGAGGACTGAGTGAGTGGAGGATTGAGTGAGTGGAGGATTGTGTTAGTGGAGGACTGTGTTAGTGGAGGATTGTGTTAGTGGAGGACTGAGCGAGTGGAGGATTGAGCGAGTGGAGGATTGTGTTAGTGGAGGACTGAGCGAGTGGAGGATTGAGTGAGTGGAGGATTGTGTTAGTGGAGGACTGAGCGAGTGGAGGATTGTGTTAGTGGAGGATTGTGTTAGTGGAGGATTGTGTTAGTGGAGGACTGTGTTAGTGGAGGATTGTGTTAGTGGAGGACTGAGCGAGTGGAGGATTGAGTGAGTGGAGGATTGTGTTAGTGGAGGACTGTGTTAGTGGAGGATTGTGTTAGTGGAGGACTGAGCGAGTGGAGGATTGAGTGAGTGGAGGATTGTGTTAGTGGAGGACTGAGCGAGTGGAGGATTGTGTTAGTGGAGGATTGTGTTAGTGGAGGACTGTGTTAGTGGAGGATTGTGTTAGTGGAGGACTGAGCGAGTGGAGGATTGAGTGAGTGGAGGATTGTGTTAGTGGAGGACTGAGCGAGTGGAGGACTGTGTTAGTGGAGGATTGTGTTAGTGGAGGACTGAGCGAGTGGAGGATTGTGTTAGTGGAGGACTGTGTTAGTGGAGGATTGTGTTAGTGGAGGACTGAGCGAGTGGAGGATTGAGTGAGTGGAGGATTGTGTTAGTGGAGGATTGTTTTAGTAGAGAATTGAGCAAGCAGACCTCATGCTGATGCGATCTGATGATATTTCAGTGCCTCAGTAACTTGTAAATCAGTCATATGAAATTCCAGAGCTGATACTGAGCCATTTCCACATCATTTCCAAAAGACAAACGAGGCTTAACACTTTGACTGTGTGGTGATTTGGAGCAGATTAAAGGCGTAGACTGCAGTAAATATGCACCAGGATCAGTAATGAGGCGAGGCTGGACAGCAGTTATGATTATCTGTTTCTCACTCCACCATTTTTCCTCCTTTTACAATATAACTGAAAAAAAAACTCTGTCCTAATTTTAGGAAAAATGGTCAGTTGTTATGGAAGATGGTTTGGCATTAGTTGTTATTGGTTTGGCAGATCCTCTGAGTGAGAAAGACTCCAGTGAGAGTGATGGGGCTGATCAGCTGAGGGCTTCATGATTCGTGGGATTTAAACTCACTGCCTTCTGAACCCCAGCACAGCATCTTCACCACAAACCCTCCATCACTGCAGGAGGATCTGCAGCACTCATTGTGTCCAGAGCTTCCACATCTGACCATAAACGTCATCCTTAGATTCATCCACCGAGCATGGAGTGCTTCATGCAGGAGGAACAAGAACGGACCTGAAACAAGCACAGAGTTTAGACCCGGTGCTGTGGCAGAGATGCTCCTGGAGGTTTTGAGGATCTTCTGTTCTCTGTGTGGTTTCTGTTTCATCCACCAGATGATTATTCTTAGTAAACACTTGTCACATTCTTCACTTGTCCCTGTTAGGGGAAATGTTAAACAGTTCCACTTAGAACCCGATTAGTATTTCTGTTTCAGAAATGATTCCAGGTAGAACCTTTCTAAGATCAACATGACAGTCCCCTTCAGTAAACTCCTTTTTCCTGACAGATAAATTGTCTAAGCTTTTAGCCGAGAAATCGGGAAAACCATATTACCATAGCAACAGTTACTAAAAAACCACAAATGCTGTGGAGAAAAGCTGGACAATAACAAACAGCTAGGGTACATGGAAACACAATCTGTGGCATCATTCTGTCACCGTGACAACCGATGGAAATTTGCCTGAGAATTGTTTTATTAAATAGCGGCATCAATGGTGCAGCTATACCGGCATGGTCGCTATAGCAAGAGTGATCCAGTCGGATTTTTTAAACTGTAGTCAGTCAGAAAAGTAAAACTTTGAATCCGACTCTTAGCTGATGTTGTTAATTAATAACGCAGGGTTTGACCTCCTGCTCCACAGAAAAAGTTTTGGGGAAAAAGTGCAAAATTCTTTACATCAGCATGTGACAGAAACACTAATCACACTGCCTCAAATCTGTTAACACCATCACCATGTCATAAAAGAAGAAACCTCCGTCATGTAGTGAGTAATTAGAGAACTGAAAGCGCTCACAGACATTTACATGGATGTGTTTCAGTTCAAGGAGAGAGTGTGACTCTGACAGCGAGCCAGGCGTCTCAGCAACACGCTTAACTGCTTCACGGATTTTTTCACTAGATGAAGTCATGCTATGTATTTAATGCCAAATAAGACCTGGCCTGTTACACAGCACTGTGTGTGTGTGTGGATTCAGCCGAAAGCTTCAGGATTCACTGCTAGCCCTTGCTGTTTCGTGTCCCAGAGAAAGGAATTTGCTGGTGTTGTTGTAGCTGAAGGATTTTGGGAGTCTGTGGTGGTGATTTATTCTCCGTTGGTGCGCTCGCTCCGCAGCTCATTTTCAGCAGAGTGGAGTTTTGACAGGTAAAGAGAAGTCAATCAGTCTTTATGCAGCTTCCACCCCACTCACGGGCCACATACATCAAAAACCCGGCCTGATTCACACACATACACACACACACACACATTTATATTCCTGCTCCACTGGACAGGCGCTAAACCCCCGTCACCGCCCCCTGGGACACATCCGTCTCCAGCTCCAGAGTTCTCTCCATCCCCAAAGGAACCTAAAAAAAAAAAGGAACCACCCTGGAAAAAAATATCAATATTTTGTTTGTTTGTTTTCTCAAGACAACAGATTTTATTTTAAAAAAATAAATAACTGAACAAAAAAATGGAAAGTTAAAAAAAGTTTCCTTAAAGCACTGCGAGAGAGAGAGAGAGAGAGAGAGAACTCCAGAAAACAAACAAAACCCAATCTAATATATTTATTATATTTTACTTATTTTATTTTCTTTAAAATAACGTTAATAATGTCAGTGAGTTAATGTTAAAGTTTCTTATTTGTGAAAATATTGTTGAAATTTATCGACATTCTAAAAACATTTCATGCAAAGTGACAAACTCTCCTACAAATTCTGCAGAAACATCTGGAATGTGGTTTGTGTGTCAGATCGACTTCACTGCCACGAAATCCCCAAAATTCTAAAATACAAAACAGCGTAAAAGCTTTTACACAACCCCAGAAGAGAAGCTTTAATTTAATTTAAAACTCAGAATGAACATTTAAAGGAAGATTTCATGCCAGGAAGATTTTCTCTTTCTGAAATTTTAGATAAACGTAAAGCAGAATGTGAGAGGAAATAAAGATTTTTTCTTTTCTCCTGGATAAAATGAAACTCAGAAATCTGGTTAAACTCCACTAAAGTTCATTATCAGTCAAGGCTGATGATTAAACCTCAGTGAGGCTTTCGCTTGGCTATAAAACGTGTTTCTTTCCCTGTGAGAAGCTGCCTGAGGGACGGGAAATAAAGACAATCAGCTAGAGGGCCACCAGGACACATCTTACTCACTTCATATAAAACACTAACTCCATAAGCCTGAGAACTGAGAGAGAACTGAGAAAGAGAACAGAGAGAGGACTGAGAGAGAGAGAGAACTGAGAAAGAAAACTGAGAGAGAGAGCTGAGAGAGAGAGAGAGAGAGAGAGAGAGAACTGAGTGAGAGAGAGAACTGAGTGAGAGAGCAAACTGAGAGAAAGAACTGAAAGAGAACTGAGAGAGAGAACTGAGAAAAAACTGAGAGAGAGACCTGAGAGAAAACTGAGAGAGAGAACTGAGACACAGCTGAGAGAGAATTGAGACAGAGAACTAACGAAGGCAGAGAACTGAGAGAGAGAACTGAGAAAGAAAAGAGAGCAACAAGATTGAGAACTGAGTGAGAAAAGAGAGAGAGAGAACTGAGAGACTGAACTGAGTGTGAACAGAGTGAGAGAAGGTGAAGTCTTTGAGTTAGAACCGAGCTCTGGATGAGTTCACTCCACTGAGAGAGTTTTACTGCAGTGAAGATCACATGCTGTCGTAGCAACTTTAGCTTCTACCTGTGATTATTTCCTGTTTACTGCAGAAATATGGAGTAAAATCATACAGCCATGGTTCCATCTTATATCCTGTTAGAACGGAGCTCTTACTAAATGTATGGACATACTAAAATCTTAGAAAGAAGCAGCAGAGGTCACTGGGGCTTTGTGAAGCTACATAGCTAGAAGAGTAAGCTTGAATTAGCATGATTTCTGATCGGGGAATGAAGCTTCCACAAGCAGAGCATGTAGCGTAATTCAGACTTAAGTACATTTTAAACAGAAGTGATGTGAATGATTCGTGTGGAAGGCTGCAGGCTCCATTGCTGTTTCTCATGGAGTCTAATAATAAAACACTGGACAGGCCACACCCACAAGCGCCAAAAGTATCTGACGCTACACATCTATAAGCGACAACAGCAACTGACGCTACACACCCACAAGCGACAACTAGGAGAAAAGTCACTTGTTAGCATTAACATTAATGTGTCAGTAACGTTACACTCCTGTCACTGGAAACATTGCTGGAACGTTATTTTTGGAACGGTGCGGCATTAATCTTCTTAGCACGCGCTGAACACTTACAGGAAATTCTAATAACGCTCTCTGTTAGCTTAACGAGCGCTTAATAAGCTCACAGCAGATGTCAAGAGTCAAAGTTCGCTTCTGGTTCTCCTCTCTGTTACTGATTCGCCACTGAACAGCCAATCAGAAAGCTTCCTCTCTCACAAGGTGAAAAGGACAGAAGTGAAATAAAGCCTCAACAAAGCTTTACACGCATGAATCGATTCATCCGAGTCACTTAAAAGAGTCGTTTAAAAAGAATGAAGGAGAACAATCCGGTGTAATTGCTGCTAATAAATCCTGTAAAAGCCCTTTGTGTAGCAGGCTGACAAGCGCACAGGGACCGAGCGCAAACACAAAGCTCAGGCCTGGGAATCGATTTGTTCCGAGTCACTTCAAAAAGAACGATTCACTGGTTGAATCTCCTGTCGCTAACGCGTTCCCGAGTCCCAGTTAGCAGCGTCATAAAAGGCAAATGTGAGACTTTGAAGCGAGTCTAACACATCTGTATCCAGCCATTCAGGCTTAAACACCAGACAGAAGAGAAAGAGTAGAGAGGGACTTGGAGGAGGGGATAAACACACACATACACAGACAGAGAGAGAGAGAGAGAGTGTTCATATGGAAGAACTCTACTCCAGGATGATGGAGAGGAACCCGATGTTTGCTGCATGTCTCTGTTCCATGATTAGAGTCAGAGCAGCTCGGTTCCTCATGGAAGTCATTTCTCATCAGCGTTTCATTACGACCGCTGCGTTTTTCCTTCCTAATGAACTCCACCTCCATCTCCAACAGCTTCCCAACCGTCTCCACTCTTCTTCCTGAAGAAACCATCTGAAATCCACCATCCCGGGGGATAACTCAGCTGGCCAAGGTTTATTTTCTCTCTCTCTTTTCACTCTCGTTTTACACACACACACACACACACACAGAACCATATGCAGTCCTTCATCACCACTACCATCAACTCAGACGAGCCTGGAATAAATCACTTACACGCAGGAATAACAAATAAATAATTTCTACACTGCCCATTAAATTGTTTCCGCTCTGCTTCTTGGTAAGACATGTGGCTAAATGCTAATAGCAGAACTAGCCTACCTGATGCTTAGCACTGAGTTTTTGCTAACCCTTTCACGTGGAGGTTTTGTTAGCTTGCTTTACTCCACATCTATCAAAGATGATAAAATAGTTAGCTCAAGCTAAGCACTTGCTATCCCACACTTACCACATGCTAGTTAACGTCGTAGGAATTCCATTATTCAGATTTTTGCTAGCTCACATTAACTGATTATAAACTTAATGTAAACAGGTTTCTGTAACTAGCTAATATTGTATTAAGATGTATTAAGATTTTATCTGAGACATAACTAGCTAACATCATGCTAAGCACCATAGCCTATCTAGCTAACATTCTTCCACTGTGTGAATGTTTTTACTAACCATGTCGCTCTTATTGAATATTCTGCAGGTTTAGTTAATAACAGCATGTAATAAATATCAGATTACACTTTTATCCCAAACTATAAGATTGTAGATGTTTTAACACCGTGTGAACATCCAGAACTGAACTAGCTAAAGTAATGATAAACCGTGTGCTAATGCTAGCTAATAATTGCTAGTTAAATGTGCTTGGTGCTAGCTATTTCTTATTAAATATATATATATATATATATATATATATATATATATATATGTTACATTAATAAAAGCTTCTCTTAACACAACCTCATCTTAAGTATCATATCTAATGTTTTAGCATTTCGATGAATCTTCTGTTAGAAAGTTCCAGCACTACTCCACCTAATGCTAAGCACTAAGCGTACATGCTTCCACTTGAGGTATTTATGTTAACAATTAGTCTGAGACACTCCAGTAACTAGCCCACTGTGTGCCTGCTGAGCGCTTGCTACACAACATCAGCTAGCTTCAGGGTGTTTTTGCTAATCAGAACTCAGAACCAAACCCAGCTACTGTAACCTAGTAGCAAGAAAACAATCAAATCAGGATTCTGTCCCGATGGATTTGTGTCTCACTGACCATCTCACTTTGTAGCCAATGACGCATATGCTAACGTTTAGCACGAGAGCGATTCTCATTCATTTAGGCCTCAAGAGGAGGAAAGGAGGATAAACAAGAGGGGGCGAGCGAGAGGGAGAGAGACACGGGGGGGGGGCGTGTTTGAGTTGTCGTGTGTGATTGAGTATAGTAGACTGAATAATTACTCAGCTGTGAGAATGTCG
>NC_080725.1:15072500-15125000 GCF_019097595.1 Hemibagrus wyckioides
CAATATCTCACATCACACAATATCTCATAACATCACACAATATCTCACATCACACAATATCTCATAACATCACACAATATCTCACATCACACAATATCTCATAACATCACACAATATCTCATAACATCACACAATATCTCACATCACACAATATCTCATAACATCACACAATATCTCACATCACACAATATCTCACAACATCACACAATATCTCACATCACACAATATCTCACATCACACAATATCTCACAACATCACACAATATCTCACATCACACAATATCTCATAATATCACACAATATCTCACATCACACAATATCTCATAACATCACACAATATCTCACATCACACAATATCTCATAACATCACACAATATCTCACATCACACAATATCTCACAACACACAATATCTCACAACATCACACAATATCTCATAACATCACAATATCTCACATAATCACACAATATCTCACAACATCACACAATATCTCATAACATCACAATATCTCACAACATCACACAATATCTCACATCATCACACAATATCTCACAACATCACACAATATCTCATAACATCACACAATATCTCACATCATCACACAATATCTCACATCATCACACAATATCTCACAACATCACACAATATCTCATAACATCACACAATATCTCACATCATCACACAATATCTCACAACATCACACAATATCTCATAACATCACACAATATCTCACATTACACAATACCTCACATCACATATCTCACTTTACACAATACCTCACAACATCTCACATTACACAATACCTCACAACATCTCACATTACACAATACATCACACATTACACAATACCTCACAACATCACACAATACCTCACATTACACAATACCTCACATCACACAATACCTCACAACATCTCACATTACACAATACCTCACATTACACAATACCTCACATCACACAATACCTCACAACATCTCACATTACACAATACCTCACAACATCTCACATTACACAATACCTCACATTACAGAATACCTCACAACATCACACAATGCCTCACATTACACAATACCTCACATCACACAATACCTCACAACATCTCACATTACACAATACCTCACATCACACAATACCTCACAACATCACACAATACCTCACAACATCTCACATTACACAATACCTCACAACATCTCACATTACACAATACCTCACAACATCTCACATTACACAATACCTCACAACATCACACATTACACAATACCTCACAACATCACACAATACCTCACAACATCTCACATCACACAATACCTCACATTACACAATACCTCACAACATCTCACAACATCACACAATACCTCATATCACACAATACCTCACAACATCTCACATTACACAATACCTCACAACATCTCACATTACACAATACCTCACAACATCTCACATTACACAATACCTCACAACATCTCACAACATCACACAATACCTCACATTACACAATACCTCACAACATCACACAATACCTCACAACATCTCACATTACACAATACCTCACAACATCTCACATTACACAATACCTCACAACATCTCACAACATCACACAATACCTCACATTACACAATTCCTCACAACATCTCACAACATCACACAATATCTCACATCACACAATATCTCACATCACACAATATCTCATAACATCACACAATATCTCACATCACACAATATCTCACAACACACAATATCTCACAACATCACACAATATCTCACAACACACAATATCTCACAACATCACACAATATCTCATAACATCACAATATCTCACATCATCACACAATATCTCACATCACACAATATCTCATAACATCACAATATCTCACAACATCACACAATATCTCACAACATCACACAATATCTCACATCACACAATATCTCACAACATCACACAATATCTCACATTACACAATACCTCACATCACATAATATCTCACTTTACACAATACCTCACAACATCTCACATTACACAATACCTCACATTACAGAATACCTCACAACATCACACATTACACAATACCTCACAACATCACACAATACCTCACATTACACAATACCTCACATCACACAATACCTCACAACATCTCACATTACACAATACCTCACAACATCACACAATACCTCACAACATCTCACATTACACAATACCTCACAACATCTCACATTACACAATACCTCACAACATCACACATTACACAATACCTCACAACATCACACAATACCTCACAACATCTCACAACATCACACAATACCTCATATTACACAATACCTCACAACATCACACAATACCTCACATTACACAATACCTCACAACATCTCACAACATCACACAATACCTCATATTACACAATACCTCACATCACACAATACCTCACAACATCTCACATTACACAATACCTCACAACATCTCACATCACACAATACCTCACAACATCTCACATTACACAATACCTCACATTACACAATACCTCACAACATCTCACAACATCACACAATACCTCACATTACACAATACCTCACAACATCACACAATACCTCACAACATCTCACATTACACAATACCTCACAACATCTCACATTACACAATACCTCACAATATCTCACAACATCACACAATACCTCACATTACACAATACCTCACAACATCTCACATCACACAATACCTCACAACATCTCACATTACACAATACCTCACAACATCTCACAACATCACACAATACCTCACATTACACAATACCTCACAACATCTCACATTACACAATACCTCACATCACACATTGCACAATACCTCACAACATCACACAATACCTCACATTACACAATACCTCACAACATCTCACAACATCACACAATACCTCATATTACACAATACCTCACATCACACAATACCTCACAACATCTCACATTACACAATACCTCACAACATCTCACATTACACAATACCTCACAACATCACACAATACCTCACAACATCTCACATTACACAATACCTCACAACATCACACAATACCTCACAACATCTCACATTACACAATACCTCACATTACACAATACCTCACAACATCTCACAACATCACACAATACCTCACATTACACAATACCTCACAACATCACACAATACCTCACAACATCTCACATTACACAATACCTCACAACATCTCACATTACACAATACCTCACATCACACAATACCTCACAACATCTCACATTACACAATACCTCACATTACACAATACCTCACAACATCTCACAACATCACACAATACCTCACATTACACAATACCTCACATCACACAATACCTCACATTACACAATACCTCACAACATCTCACAACATCACACAATACCTCATATTACACAATACCTCACAACATCACACAATACCTCACAACATCTCACATTACACAATACCTCACAACATCTCACATTACACAATACCTCACAACATCTCACATTACACAATACCTCACAACATCACACAATACCTCACAACATCTCACATTACACAATACCTCACATTACACAATACCTCACAACATCTCACAACATCACACAATACCTCACATTACACAATACCTCACAACATCACACAATACCTCACAACATCTCACATTACACAATACCTCACAACGTCACACAATACCTCACATTACACAATACCTCACAACATCTCACATCACACAATACCTCACAACATCTCACATTACACAATACCTCACAACATCTCACAACATCACACAATACCTCACATTACACAATACCTCACAACATCTCACATTACACAATACCTCACATTACACAATATCTCACAACATCTCACATCTCACAACATCACACAATACCTCATATTACACAATACCTCATATTACACAATACCTCACAACATCACACAATACCTCACAACATCTCACATTACACAATACCTCACAACATCTCACATTACACAATACCTCACAACATCACACAATACCTCACAACATCTCACATTACACAATACCTCACAACATCACACAATACCTCACAACATCTCACATTACACAATACCTCACAACATCACACAATACCTCACAACATCTCACATTACACAATACCTCACATTACACAATACCTCACAACATCTCACAACATCACACAATACCTCACAACATCACACAATACCTCACAACATCTCACATTACACAATACATCACAACATCTCTCAACATCACACAATACCTCACATTACACAATACCTCACAACGTCACACAATACCTCACATTACACAATACCTCACAACATCTCACATCACACAATACCTCACAACATCACACAATACCTCACAACATCTCACATTACACAATACCTCACATTACACAATACCTCACAACATCTCACATCACACAATACCTCACATTACACAATACCTCACAACATTACACAATACCTCACAACATCACACAATACCTCACAACATCTCACATTACACAATACCTCACAACATCACACAATACCTCACAACATCTCACATTACACAATACCTCACAACGTCACACAATACCTCACATTACACAATACCTCACATTACACAATACCTCACAACATCTCACATCACACAATACCTCACAACATCACACAATACCTCACAACATCTCACATTACACAATACCTCACAACATCTCACATTACACAATACCTCACAACATCACACAATACCTCACATTACACAATACCTCACAACATCTCACATCACACAATACCTCACAACATCTCACATTACACAATACCTCACATTACACAATACCTCACAACATCTCACATCACACAATACCTCACATTACACAATACCTCACAACATCACACATTACACAATACCTCACATCACACAATACCTCACAACATCTCACATTACACAATACCTCACAACATCTCACATTACACAATACCTCACAACATCACACAATACCTCACATTACACAATACCTCACAACATTTCACATTACACAATACCTCACAACATCTCACATTACACAATATCTCACATCACACAATATCTCATAACATCTCACAATATCTCACATCACACAATATCTCATCACACAATATCTCACATCATCACACAATATCTCATAACATCACACAATATCTCACAACATCACACAATATCTCACAACACACAATATCTCACATCACACAATATCTCATAACATCACACAATATCTCACATCACAAAATACCTCACATCACACAATATCTCATCACACAATATCTCACAATATCTCACATCATCACACAATATCTCATAACATCACACAATATCTCACAACACACAATATCTCACATCACACAATATCTCATAACATCACACAATATCTCACATCACAAAATACCTCACATCACACAATATCTCACATCACACAATATCTCACATCATCACACAATATCTCACATCATCACACAATATCTCACATCACACAATATCTCACATCACACAATATCTCACATCACACAATATCTCACATCATCACACAATATCTCATAACATCACACAATATCTCACATCATCACACAATATCTCATAACATCACACAATATCTCACATCACACAATATCTCATAACATCAAACAATATCTCACATCACACAATATCTCACATCATCACACAATATCTCACATCATCACACAATATCTCATAACATCACACAATATCTCACATCACACAATATCTCACATCATCACACAATATCTCACATCATCACACAATATCTCATAACATCACACAATATCTCACATCACACAATATCTCACATCACACAATATCTCACATCATCACACAATATCTCATAACATCACACAATATCTCACATCACACAATATCTCACAACACACAATATCTCACATCACACAATATCTCATAACATCACACAATATCTCACATCACACAATATCTCATAACATCACACAATATCTCACAACACACAATATCTCACAACATCACACAATATCTCATAACATCACAATATCTCACAACATCACACAATATCTCACATCACACAATATCTCACATCACACAATATCTCACATCACACATCACACAATATCTCACATCACAGAGTATCTCACATCACACAATATCTCATAACATCACACAATATCTCACATTACACAATACCTCACAACATCTCACATTACACAATACCTCACAACATCTCACATCACACAATACCTCACAACATCTCACAATACCTCACATTACACAATACCTCACAACATCACACAATACCTCACATTACACAATACCTCACAACATCTCACAATACCTCACATTACACAATACCTCACAACATCTCACATTACACAATACCTCACAACATCTCACAACATCACACAATACCTCACATTACACAATTCCTCACAACATCACACATCACACAATACCTCACAACATCTCACATTACACAATTCCTCACATTACACAATACCTCACAACATCACACAATACCTCACAACATCTCACATCACACAATACCTCACAACATCTCACATTACACAATACCTCACATTACACAATACCTCACATCACACAATACCTCACAACATCACACAATACCTCACAACATCACACAATACCTCACAACATCTCACATTACACAATACCTCACAACGTCACACAATACCTCACATTACACAATACCTCACAACATCTCACATCACACAATACCTCACAACATCACACAATACCTCACAACATCTCACATTACACAATACCTCACAACATCACACAATACCTCACATTACACAATACCTCACAACATCTCACATCACAATACCTCACAACATCACACAATATTTCACAACATCTCACATTACACAATACCTCACAACATCACACAATACCTCACATTACACAATACCTTACAACATCTCACATCACACAATACCTCACATTACACAATACCTCACAACATCACACATTACACAATACCTCACATCACACAATACCTCACAACATCTCACATTACACAATACCTCACAACATCTCACATTACACAATACCTCACAACATCACACAATACCTCACAACATCTCACATCACACAATACCTCACAACATCTCACATTACACAATACCTCACAACATCTCACATTACACAATACCTCACATTACACAATACCTCACAACATCTCACATCACACAATACCTCACATTACACAACACCTCACAACATCACACAATACCTCACAACATCTCACATCACACAACATCTCACATTACACAATACCTCACATTACACAATACCTCACTACATCACACAATACCTCACAACATCTCACATCACACAATACCTCACAACATCTCACATTACACAATACCTCACATCACACAATACCTCACAACATCTCACAACATCACACAATACCTCACATTACACAATACCTCACAACATCACACAATACCTCACATCTCACATCACACAATACCTCACAACATCTCACATTACACAATACCTCACATCACACAATACCTCACAACATCTCACATTACACAATACCTCACAACATCTCACCTCACACAATACCTCACATTACACAATACCTCACATCACACAATACCTCACAACATCTCACAACATCACACAATACCTCACATTACACAATACCTCACATCACACAATACCTCACAATACCTCACATTACACAATACCTCACAACATCTCACATCACACAATACCTCACATTACACAATACCTCACAACATCACACAATACCTCACAACATCTCACAACATCACACAATACCTCACAACATCACACAATACCTCACATTACACAATACCTCACAACATCACACAATACCTCACATTACACAATACCTCACAACATCTCACATCACACAATACCTCACATTACACAATACCTCACATCTCACATCAATACCTCACAATATCACACATCACACAATACCTCACAACATCACACATCATCTAATATTACACAATAGCTCACAACATTTCACATCACTCATCTCACATCACATCATCTCACAACATCTCATATTACACAATATCTCACATCACTCATCTCACACCACACGTCTCACATCATCTCACAACATCTTACATCATCTCACAACATCTCATATTACACAATATCTCACAACATCTCACATCACTCATCTCACATCATCTCACATCTCATATTACACAATATCTCACAACATCTCACATCACTCATCTCACATCATCTCACATCTCATATTACACAATATCTCACATCACTCTTCTCACATCATCTCACAACATCACACAATATCTCACAACATCTCACATCATTCATCTCACACCACACATCTCACAATATCTCACAACATCACACAATATCTCACAACATCTCACATCATTCATCTCACACCACACATCTCACAATATCTCACAACATCACACAATATCTCACAACATCTCACATCATTCATCTCACACCACACATCTCACAATATCTCACAACATCACACAATATCTCACAACATCTCACATCATTCATCTCACACCACACATCTCACAATATCTCACATCACACAATATCTCACAACATCACACAATATCTCACATCTCACATCATTCATCTCACACCACACATCTCACAATATCTCACAACATCACACAATATCTCACAACATCTCACATCATTCATCTCACACCACACATCTCACAATATCTCACAACATCACACAATATCTCACAACATCACACAATATCTCACATCTCACATCACACATCTCACAGCAACAAAGGTTGTAAATATATTTCATGCATTAATCAAGATGTTTATAGATTCAGATCCAAAATGACCGCTCCAGATGTCAGTGATTTTCATTTTGATGTTTTTTTTATTCTCTTTATTTTCTCCTCACATGTTACTCTACTCTGCTGAGTTCTGGACACTGATTGGCGGTCAGCTGGTGATTAATTCTCTCTAACAGCAGCTCTGACAGTAGAGCAGTTTATATTAATGCACTCACTCTGAGAGCTTATCGTTATTGTGTCTGAATATAAGAGCAGAAAAGTCTGATTCACATGTTGAGTTCTTAATCACTTCATATACAGTGTGTGTGTGTGTGTGTGTGTCTGTGTGTGTGTGTGTGTGTGTGTGTGTGTGATCCTCTTGGCCCCACTCTGAGCTCTGCTCTATATTACAGTGCAGATAAATCAGAGCTGTTCTCCTCCTTCTGTCTCTAACACACGCAAAAAGAAGTACATTTTTCTTTCTTTTATTGAAAAACCATGGGGGATACAAACTTTTGCTTTATGAAGTCACACACACTCACACACACACACACACTGCTGTCTCAGCTCCACTCCACACTGTGCTGATGGATTGTTTCCTCCCTCACAGTTTTGCTCTCTTTATTTTAACACTGAGGTCACGACCCCTGAAGCTGAAGCCTAGACAATCTCAGCTCTCTCTCTCTCCATATCACACACACACACACACACACACACACACACATTGTATTTATGACAGAAGAATAGCTTGACTCTTCTGGAACAGTGTGAATCTACAAGCGGGTTAGAGGTAGGTTTGAGGTGGCACTTGTGGAAGTGTGAAATGATTGACAGCTGAGTGAGACACAGGCGTGTCGTTTATCCTTCGCTTTCGTCTTCTCACCGCCGCTTTAACAAAGTTAGACCCAGAATACACTCCTCCACATGTTCCAGTCTAATCTCACTGAACCTCAGCATGATGGAGCGCACGAACCTCACTAACATGTCCCTCAAACCCAGTCTGAAGACACGCCCACACCACCTCCTATATATATATATATATATATATATATATATATATATAAAACACAGTTCCTCTCACAGTTCCTCTCATCCAGGGGTTAGCCTACAGGGAAGTTCCTCAGAAGGTTCCAGAAGCTCAGCGGGAACACGACGCCTATCAGTTCATGTGCACTACAAATAAATTTGTCCTGAGAATGATGGCAGAACAAAGACTTCCCAAATATTTACACCACTTTATTGTTCCTCTCGCTCGCCTCTCCTGCTGCTCTGTTCCCCGTGGCCCAAGTGCACGACTCCATCCTGGTTCCACCGGCGCACTGTTATTCTTATAAAGCAAATATTTGTAGTTGATTCAGCAATGGTGAGTCGTGAAGAAAGCTTCCTGCATGGTGCACACACACACACACACATACACACACACACATACACACAGAGCCACATGGTGTTTTGAAGCAGTAGATGTGTGTGGAGGCGAGGATCTCCTTTTACCCCACGGTTCCTGCATCACCGCTGTGCTTTGATGTAACTCTGAAGCAGCACCACCGTCAGCGCTAATCGTGTCAAACCCCACCCCCAACCGGGCTTTCACCTCGACCCTGACCCCAGCCATCACCCATAATGCATTTCACAGGACAGAAGGACTCGAACATAAAGCTTTTAAACTCATAGAGCAGATTACAAGCAACCTCGTGCATCTGGAAAGAACTTTATTTTTCATCATTTTCTTAAAACAGCTTCCGCTGAAGAAAAAAACCTCAGTCTCCTAATGATCCGCATGTGATTCCCGACCTGCTGCTGATTTCCACAGAGGATTCGAGAAGCTGCAGGATTCCACTGGTGTAATTAGTGAAGCGTGTCTTCAAACGGCTCGTATGCATGTTTTTCTGAGGATTAGATTGTAGACTCCTGTGGTGTGATGTCCATTCCAGTCCAGACAAAAAAATCTTAGTGAAAGATTATATAGAAAATTCCCCATTTCCTCCTCTGAGACACGTGAAGCTTTGTAGCACGTCTCTTCACACTGCTGCTCCTGCTGCATCACAGGGTCTGTGGTTGCTGCTATCTGCCCTCTTCCTCATACCGTACACGAGCGCACAGACACACACGATTGGCCAGTGTCACTATGATTGACAGGAAAGACAGAGAGTATGCTCCGCCCACCCAGACACCTTCCTGTCTATCCCTGTCTATCCACAGCTCTGGAGCACAGTTTTCTAGCACAGTTTCCTCAGAGGAACTTGTCTCCTTATCCAGTAGGAGGTTTCTAATCCTCTCATGATCAGATGAAGAAGGACGGATCAGGAGCAGCATCACGGCAGAGAGATGGGTGATGGGATCAGAAGGAGGACGAGTGCAGACTTCCTGTGAGATTCAGATCAGGATATTGAAGGCATTTTCATTTCTGGCTCATTCCTGTAGTGTGTACAGAGGGAAATTCCATACGGTGAGAATGGAGCACTCTGGATGGATTGTTTTTTGGAATTTGGACATCTTTAATCTGGAATATAATACTCTTAAAGAGCCAGTGAGCGATCTGTCATTATGTAGAGGAAGCAGAAGGTTCACTGTACTAAAGAGGAGGTTAGATCCCTGAAGTACCCCAGACTGAATTATACTCTCTCTCTCACTCTCTCTCTCTCTCTCTCTCTCTCTCTCTCTCTCTCTCTCTCACACACACACACACATACATACACACACACCCTCTCCTTCTCTCTCTCTCTCTCTCTCTCTCTACAGAGACAAGAAAAGCATTTATGCATGGCTGTTCTTCCAGAGATCCGAGTCTGGCATTCTTCAGCGTCCTGAGAGACAAAAGACAGTGTGTGTGTGTGTGTGCATGCGTGTGTGTGCGTGCGTGCGTGTGGGTGTGTGTGTAAAGTATGCAGTATCATATTGTTGCACCTCCTCCCTGATTTGCAAAATATATGACTTTACACTGAATCACACACAGACGTGTAACACATGCACACCTCACATCTGGAACAGAAATATTCATCATCATCATCATCATCATCATGGCATACTGCAGCATGGGATCTATAGGATATATCTGAAAATATTTAAAGGTTGATCATGTGATCATTGTATTAGTTTACAGTCTACAGCAGACTGAGCATTCCTGAATAATTTTCTAAAAAAATAAAACAGTTTGAGAGCGTGAAAAAGTAAAATAAAGCAGCTAATCCGATCAGCCGGTGTTTCTAAAGCAGCGCCGGTGTACAGTGTGTAATAAATTGAGACGTGCTCTTATTCTTACAGCCGTCACTGAAAATATCAGGAAGAGAAAATAAAAGTTAAAAACGACTGAAATAAAAGTCAGGTAAAGATTGGGCCGATGCACGTCCAGGTCTCCTGAGAGCGCTTAGTGCTGAGGAGAGGTTTGAGGAACAGATGTTAGGAGCAGCGCAGGAATTTGTGAGACGGTGGAGGTTGGAGTGTTTGGTCCTCCTTAAAGAGACGGCGGTGTTTTAAAGCTCAGAGGGAGGATTTCAGAGCTGCGTTCTGCTCTCTATCAGTCCTGCTGAGTTACCACTGCTCCTAAACACAACACAACACACCACTGACTGACACCACACCTGTGAAAGAGTTCAGCACTCACACTCCTCTAGTGCTCTGTGTGTGTGTGTGTGTGTGTGTGTTTGAGATCAAGCCAAAGGAAAGGAATGACATTTTCGTCCTTTGGTTATATAAACACACATTTATGTGTCTCTGTGATTTGGATGAAAGTCAGCTGATATTTGTTCTTTTAAATAAAAGAAAATGACCCTTTTAAAGATCAGCAGCTAAAACACACTGGAATACTCACCCAGACCATATCATTCACTTCATAACTGAACTGTGTTGATCTCGGTGTAGTGTGTTCAGTGTGCAAGTTCTAGTGTCCAGCACCGTGGTGAGGTCACTGTTTAGTGTAGTGTGTTCAGAGTGTTTAGTGTGTTCAGTGTGTTTAGTGTGCAGTCTCTAGTGTCCAGTGATGTGGTGATATGGTGTATTAAAGGTCAGTGTTGAGTGTAGAGTGTGTAGGGTGTTTAATGTGTTTAGTGTGCAGTCTCTAGTGTCCAGCACTGTGGTGATATGGTGTATTAAAGGTCAGTGTTGAGTGTAGTGTGTTCAGTGTGTTTAACGTGTTCAGTGTGTTTAGTGTGCAGTCTCTAGTGTCCAGCACTGTGGTGATATGGTGTATTAAAGGTCAGTGTTGAGTGTAGAGTGTGTAGGGTGTTTAATATGTTTAGTGTGCGGTCTCTAGTGTCCAGCACTGTGGTGATATGTTGTATTAAAGGTCAGTGTTGAGTGTAGTGTGTTCAGTGTGTTTAGTGTGCGGTCTCTAGTGTCCAGCACTGTGGTGATATGTTGTATTAAAGGTCAGTGTTGAGTGTAGTGTGTTCAGTGTGTTTAGTGTGCGGTCTCTAGTGTCCAGCACTGTGGTGATATGGTGTATTAAAGGTCAGTGTTGAGTGTAGTGTGTTCAGTGTGTTTAGTGTGCGGTCTCTAGTGTCCAGCACTGTGGTGATATGGTGTATTAAAGGTCAGTGTTAAGTGTAGTGTGTTCAGTGTGTTTATTGTGCGGTCTCTAGTGTCCAGCACTGTGGTGATATGGTGTATTAAAGGTCAGTGTTGAGTGTAGTGTGTTCAGTGTGTTTAGTGTGCGGCCTCTAGTGTCCAGCACTGTGGTGATATGGTGTATTAAAGGTCAGTGTTAAGTGTAGTGTGTTCAGTGTGTTTATTGTGCGGTCTCTAGTGTCCAGCACTGTGGTGATATGGTGTATTAAAGGTCAGTGTTAAGTGTAGTGTGTTCAGTGTGTTTAGTGTGCGGCCTCTAGTGTCCAGCACTGTGGTGATATGTTGTATTAAAGGTCAGTGTTAAGTGTAGTGTGTTCAGTGTGTTTATTGTGCGGTCTCTAGTGTCCAGCACTGTGGTGATATGGTGTATTAAAGGTCAGTGTTAAGTGTAGTGTGTTCAGTGTGTTTAGTGTGCGGTCTCTAGTGTCCAGCACTGTGGTGATATGGTGTATTAAAGGTCAGTGTTAAGTGTAGTGTGTTCAGGGTGTTTATTGTGCGGTCTCTAGTGTCCAGCACTGTGGTGATATGGTGTATTAAAGGTCAGTGTTAAGTGTAGTGTGTTCAGGGTGTTTATTGTGCGGTCTCTAGTGTCCAGCACTGTGGTGATATGGTGTATTAAAGGTCAGTGTTAAGTGTAGTGTGTTCAGTGTGTTTAGTGTGCGGTCTCTAGTGTCCAGCACTGTGGTGATATGGTGTATTAAAGGTCAGTGTTAAGTGTAGTGTGTTCAGGGTGTTTATTGTGCGGTCTCTAGTGTCCAGCACTGTGGTGATATGGTGTATTAAAGGTCAGTGTTAAGTGTAGTGTGTTCAGTGTGTTTAGTGTGCGGTCTCTAGTGTCCAGCACTGTGGTGATATGGTGTATTAAAGGTCAGTGTTAAGTGTAGTGTGTTCAGTGTGTTTATTGTGCGGTCTCTAGTGTCCAGCACTGTGGTGATATGGTGTATTAAAGGTCAGTGTTAAGTGTAGTGTGTTCAGGGTGTTTAGTGTGCGGTCTCTAGTGTCCAGCACTGTGGTGATATGGTGTATTAAAGGTCAGTGTTAAGTGTAGTGTGTTCAGGGTGTTTAGTGTGCGGTCTCTAGTGTCCAGCACTGTGGTGATATGGTGTATTAAAGGTCAGTGTTAAGTGTAGTGTGTTCAGGGTGTTTAGTGTGCGGTCTCTAGTGTCCAGCACTGTGGTGATATGGTGTATTAAAGGTCAGTGTTGAGTGTAAACTGTAGAGTGTCTGATGAAGTGGAGGATTAATGTCACTTGCTCCTGTTGGTTTTGTTCTGAAGAGCAGTAGAAGGTTCTGAGGAACAGCGAGGGCTGAAATGAATAAAACACAGCAGGAGATAAATTATAAATTATTTTCCAAACCAGTAAAGTGAGCTGTGATCTTCACACCACCCCAAAAACCCAGGTCTGGTTTCCTCATGAGTGTAAAAGCAGTGTGTCATTAAACCATAATAAATCACCATCTTATTACACAGGCCAGTAATAACCTCTAATAATAATCACCATCCTATTACACAGTCCAGTAATAACCTCTAATAATAATCACCATCCTATTACACAGTCCAGTAATAACCTCTAATAATAATCACCATCCTATTACACAGTCCAGTAATAACCTCTAATAATAATCACCATCCTATTACACAGTCCAGTAATAACCTCTAATAATAATCACCATCCTATTACACAGTCCAGTAATAACCTCTAATAATAATCACCATCCTATTACACAGTCCAGTAATAACCTCTAATAATAATCACCATCCTATTACACAGTCCAGTAATAACCTCTAATAATAATCACCATCCTATTACACAGGCCAGTAATAACCTCTAATAATAATCACCATCCTATTACACAGTCCAGTAATAACCTCTAATAATAATCACCATTCTATTACACAGTCCAGTAATAACCTCTAATAATAATCACCATCCTATTACACAGTCCAGTAATAACCTCTAATAATAATCACCATCCTATTACACAGTCCAGTAATAACCTCTAATAATAATCACCATCCTATTACACAGTCCAGTAATAACCTCTAATAATAATCACCATCCTATTACACAGGCCAGTAATAACCTCTAATAATAATCACCATCCTATTACACAGGCCAGTAATAACCTCTAATAATAATCACCATCCTATTACACAGGCCAGTAATAACCTCTAATAATAATCACCTCTAATAACATCTAATCATAACCTATAATAATAATAATAATAATAATAATAATAATAATAATAATAATAATAATAATAATAATAATAATAATAATAATCTATCTCTATCTGTCTGTCTGTCTGTCTGTCTATATAATTATCTATCTCTATCTGTCTGTCTGTCTGTCTATATAATAGTCTGTCTATCTCTATCTGTCTGTCTGTCTCTCTGTCTGTCTGTCTGTCTGTCTATATAATTATCTATCTCTATCGGTCTGTCTCTCTGTCTGTCTGTCTATATAATTATCTATCTCTATCTGTCTGTCTGTCTATCTATATAATAGTCTATATCTGTCTGTCTGTCTATATAATTATCTATCTCTATCTGTCTGTCTGTCTGTCTATATAATAGTCTATATCTATCTGTCTGTCTGTCTATATAATTATCTATCTCTATCTGTCTGTCTGTCTGTCTATATAATAGTCTATATCTATCTGTCTGTCTGTCTATATAATTATCTATCTCTATCTGTCTGTCTGTCTGTCTGTCTATATAATAGTCTATATCTATCTGTCTGTCTGTCTGTCTGTCTATATAATTATCTATCTCTATCGGTCTGTCTCTCTGTCTGTCTGTCTATATAATCATCTATCTCTATCTGTCTGTCTGTCTATCTATATAATAGTCTATATCTATCTGTCTGTCTGTCTATATAATTATCTATCTCTATCTGTCTGTCTGTCTGTCTGTCTATATAATAGTCTATATCTATCTGTCTGTCTGTCTATATAATTATCTATCTCTATCTGTCTGTCTGTCTGTCTGTCTATATAATAGTCTATATCTATCTATCTGTCTGTCTGTCTGTCTGTCTGTCTATATAATAGTCTGTCTATCTCTGTCTGTCTTTCTGTCTCTGTCTGTTCTGTAAATGACAGGTGATCAGACAGACAGACAGATAGAGATAGAAAGACAGAGAGACTGAGTTAGACAGACTATTATATAGACAGACAGACAGTCTATATAATAGTCTGTCTATCTCTATCTGTCTGTCTGTCTGATCACCTGTCATTTACAGAACAGAACAATTCACACTAATGAGTATTGAAGTTACATCTGTCAGTCTGTCTGTCTGTCTGTTTATCCTTTTTATATGTTTGAGTCTCTGTCTGTCCTTTAATCTGTCTATCTGCGTGTTTTTGGCAAACACAGAGCAGAACCGTTTAATGAAATCCACTTCTAGACTTTAATCTTAAACACACACACACATGTTCAGTATAAATGGAAATTGGCAGATCTTCTCCTTCTGCTCCATATGCAGTATTAGGAAGCAGATTGTTCAGATTCCTGCTTTAAAGATGATTATTAAATAAATATATTTACTTATTTTAGGAAGTTTAAAGTTTAAAACAATAAATAAGTTGTTTACAGTGAAAAGTTTCGTATGTGCAGGTCTTTTCAGACTGAATCTGAGCTTACTGACTTCTGTATACAATGACAGGTATCAGGTGTAGTTTCATGGCTTTGTGCTATAATGCTGAAGATTGAAAATGTTCTCCACTCATCTGAGGTTCCTCAGCAGTTCTCTGCTCCTGTTCCCACTGGTCAGGAACTTGGGAATGGGAATTACTGGAATTGCTGGAATTATGGGAACAATGCAGTTTAAACCTGTAGAAATTCCTTATAATATGAAAAAAAGAGTGTTTTTATTTTTGGTTGATCTGCACTCCTCACCTTCACCTTCAGGTCAGAGAATGCTCCCTGGAGCAGAAAGAGAACCCTGCCCACCTTCAGAGCCTGGGGTCAGAGGTCTCAGACATCAAGGTGACCCCTGTGACCTGTGTGTTGGCTCCAGGGACGAGCGAGACAAGTGAGAGCACCGGGGATCTGAACACCTTCTCCCCATGAGGACACGGACTCGGCTTCTACTGCAGGTCCTCCGAAGATACTGAACACTACTCGGTTTCCACTGAGAGGAAAACTCAGCTGGTTCCGGAGTTTTTAAGAGAGTACAGAAAATGAAGGAACGTCTCATTTCTCTTTCAAAAAAGTTTCAAAGCAAAAACCCATTGGAAAAAAAAGACTCTTCATCTAAACCTGTGAAGAAAATTCCGAGCTGCAAGATGTTCCAGGACACTCTGGAATTCTTACCTCCCAAAGGCCTCCTACAGTCTGAGCTCTAGGGTTCAAGATGTAATTTATTTACTTTTTAAACCCAATAATTTGCTTTGTGCTTTGGAAAAATAAAGTATAAAATATGTAACTGTGAAAATATTTTACAAAGGAAAGCATGATTTCTTCAGGGATCTCCTCAGAGCATTAGAAGAACCCTTCAGGTTTTTTGTTTCATGACTCCTGCAGTCTAGAACCTTTCTTTCACTTAGCTGCTTACACCAGCAGGTTTCCTCTTTTCTCAACAGAAACCATTTAGCAAGTTAACACCAGGAACCCTGGAGGAACCCGTCTGTATCTGTCAGAGCATACTGCAGAACCCTGGGCCAAAAGGTGGTTCTCTTGTGCCTCGGGCCCTGTGCCTCAGCTGTGGTGTTCACTGCAGGTCAGTGTGAAGGTTAAAGGCTTGAACATCAGTGTAATCTTCTCCAGGCTAATGTGCACCAGACTTCTGAAGATCCAGCAGCATTAAATCAGCAGTGACTTGACTCACGCTGAGACCTGAGGGTCTGAGTGACCAGAGATGTTACTGATACGGCGAGTAAATGCAGGGCCACTACATTTTTAAAGACATGATAAAAGAGGAATGCTGCAGAAAGCAGGTCACCTGATGGCAGACAGTCAGCTGAAGGCTTCATTTACTGAGATCTGGTTGGACTGTAAAATGTTCCCAAATTAACATAAAATATGTAAACTAGTGATCGACAGAGTGGTGTGATGAAGCACATGGTTTATTCCTCTGACTTTCCCAAATATCACAAGATTTATTTATTAAAGTAATGACACATTTTACCAGTTTACAGTTCCATTAAAGCTACTTCCTGTCCTGAAGATGTGACAGCTTCACCTCTGACTGATACACAGTGCTGACACTGGAGACTCCTTCCACGCATCACACACATAAACCATCATCTAACAAAATATCTAAACTAACACACACATCACTAACCATATAAATGAGTTGTTACTATGGAAACGATAAGGTATCAGAGTGAGTGCATTAATATAAAGCTGTGATGTGCCGCTGCTTTACTGTCAGAGCTGCTGTATAAGTACAGTATAAAGGCTCTATTATTTCTAAAAATATGACTTTGATCTTTTTTGTCCCCTCTCAAGTCCAATGCTTCTCTTCTCTCATCATGTAAACACATTCCTCCTCCTCTGTCCAGCCCATCGTTCCTGACATTGTTGTGTTTAGTCATGGTGTTTGAGCACAAGCTTGATTTCTTTAGCTATTATTGCTTAAAAGAGTTTGCTCCAAAGAATTAAAGACTTAAAGATGCCTTACAATTGAGCCCAAAAACCCCAGAGAGAGAGAGAGAGAGAGAGAGAGAGAGAGAGAATGCTGCAGAGCTCCACGTTTGACTGGAGAACTGAGCAGTTTCTAATTTTCCGTCCCCTTTAAGTCCAAACTTAAATTGCAGCAGAATGAAGCAGTGAGGGATGAGGAGACGATGCTGCTTCATGAACAGCTTCAGATCTCACACAGCACCGAACTCGCCTGCTAATAATTTACACAAAAAGCCAGAAACAAATCGGCCAGGCAGGAATGCAGACAAAACCATGGAGCTCTTTGATGAGGGAGAAAAATCGGAGCATCGGGTTTTCCGGCAATTCTGAAACTTTTAGTGAGGGATATCAGATTTTAAATGCACTTCAAACACTGGATTTGTTTTGAGTTTTTATTAAATGTAATGTCCTTCAGCAGTAGGAACAGAAATGTAAAACTCTGCACTGCATTACTGGGGTATATTGTGTGGGCGTGTCCCAAACCGCACCCCCTGTTCAGCTATCAGCAGTGATGTAGAATGTGGATTAGGACACACCCCTGGGCTTCTCACTGTGTTGACTGTGCAGTTCTTCAGTAAGTCTGAACTAATGCCTGAAACCATCATCCAGTGCACTTCCTGTCTGCGCCGCCTGACGCCTTTTCTCCTGATAACGTCACTCAGCTTAAAAGCTTTTCTCACACAAGCAGAAGGACACAGACACAGAGGACCTGCTGTTACACCAAGAGCTGAGACACGGTTATACTGCAGAGTTCTCAAAAAATACATGTCCCCCACTAAACCCCACTGTCTCTCACTGTCCCTTACTGTCTGCTGCTGTAACTCACTGCCCATCACTGTCCTCCACTGTCCCACTGAACGCTCCGTTGCTCACTGTCCCCCACTGCATGCCACTGTAACTCACTGTCCCCCGCTGTCCCCCACTGTCTGCCACTGTAACTCACTGTCCCCCACTGTCTGCCACTGTAACTCACTGTCCCCCACTGTCTGCCACTGTAACTCACTGTCCCTCACTGTCCCCCACTGTCTGCCACTGTAACTCACTGTCCCCCACTGTCTGCCACTGTAACTCACTGTCCCTCACTGTCCCCCACTGTCTGCCACTGTAACTCACTGTCCCCCACTGTCTGCCACTGTAACTCACTGTCCCTCACTGTCCCCCACTGTCTGCCACTGTAACTCACTGTCCCCCACTGTCTGCCACTGTAACTCACTGTCCCCCACTGTCTGCCACTGTAACTCACTGTCCCCCACTGTCTGCCACTGTAACTCACTGTCCCTCACTGTCCCCAACTGTCTGCCACTGTAACTCACTATCCCCCACTGTCTGCCACTGTAATTCACTGTCCCTCACTGTCCCCAACTGTCTGCCACTGTAACTCACTATCCCCCACTGTCTGCCACTGTAACTCACTGTCCCTCACTGTCCCCCACTGTCTGTCACTGTAACTCACTGTCCCCCACTGTCTGCCACTGTAATTCACTGTCCCCCACTGTCCCCCACTGTCCCTCACTGTCTGCCACTGTAACTCACTGTCCCCCACTGTAACTCACTGTCCCTCACTGTCTGCCACTGTAACTCACTGTCCCTCACTGTCCCCCACTGTCTGCCACTGTAACTCACTGTCCCTCACTGTCCCCCACTGTCTGTCACTGTAACTCGCTGTCCCCCACTGTCTGCCACTGTAACTCACTGTCCCTCACTGTCCCCCACTGTCTGCCACTGTAACTCACTGTCCCCCACTGTCTGCCACTGTAACTCACTGTCCCTCACTGTCTGCCACTGTAACTCACTGTCCCTCACTGTCCCCCACTGTCTGCCACTGTAACTTACTGTCCCCCAATGTCTGCCACTGTAACTCACTGTCCCCCACTGTCTGTCACTGTAACTCACTGTCCCCCACTGTAACTCACTGTCCCTCACTGTCCCCCACTGTCTGCCACTGTAACTCACTGTCCCTCACTGTCCCCCACTGTCTGCCACTGTAACTCACTGTCCCCCACTGTCTGCCACTGTAACTCACTGTCCCCCACTGTCCCCCAATGTCTGCCACTGTAACTCACTGTCCCTCACTGTCCCCCACTGTCTGTCACTGTACCTCACTGTCCCCCACTGTCTGCCACTGTAACTCACTATCCCCCACTGTCCCCCACTGTAACTCACTGTCCCCCACTGTCCCCCAATGTCTGCCACTGTAACTCACTGTCCCTCACTGTCCCCCACTGTCTGCCACTGTAACTCACTGTCCCCCACTGTCTGCCACTGTAACTCACTATCCCCCACTGTCCCCCACTGTATGCTACTGTAACTCACTGTAACTCACTGTCCCTCACTATCCCCCACTGTCCCCCAATGTCTGCCACTGTAACTCACTGTCCCTCACTGTCCCCCACTGTCTGCCACTGTAACTCACTGTCCCTCACTGTCCCCCACTGTCTGCCACTGTAACTCACTATCCCCCACTGTCCACCACTGTCTGCCACTGTAACTCACTGTCCCCCACTGTCTGCCACTGTAACTCACTATTCCCCACTGTCCCCCACTGTATGCTACTGTAACTCACTGTAACTCACTGTCCCCTGCTGTCCTCCACTGTAACTCACTGTCTGCCACTGTAACTCACTATCCCCCACTGTATGCCACTGTAACTCACTGTAACTCATTGTCCCCCGCTGTCCTCCACTGTCCACCACTGTCTGCCACTGTAACTCACTGTCCCTCACTGTCTGCCACTGTAACTCACTGTCCCTCACTGTCCCCCACTGTCTGCCACTGTAACTCACTGTCCCACACTGTCCCCCACTGTCTGCCACTGTAACTCAGTCCCTCACTGTCTTCCACTGTAACTCACTGTCCCTCACTGTCCCCCACTGTCTGCCACTGTAACTCACTGTCCCCTGTTGTCCCCCACTGTCCACCACTCTCCCTCACTGTCCCCCGCTGTCCACCACTGTCCCCCACTGTCCACCACTGCCCATCACTGTCCCCTGCTGTCAGAGATTAGGAGTGTCCACTGTACACATCTCTGTGAATGAGTTGTTACAAATGAAACTAGACAGCTGCTGTGACAAAGAATGAATCAACCCCTGACGTCATTCAGCTGCCTTTAGAGCAGTGAAGGTGAATAAAAGCTAGATAATTTCCACATTTTCTTCGTTGTTCTCGAGTGTGTAGCTGCTTCTGAGTCTCTGAAAGCCATTTTTCTCATTTTCAGTTTTAAATATACAACTGAAGCCTTTGATCATTCCCTCTCTTTTGTGATTTTTTTCAGAGTGTAATGAAACGATGTGGATTGAATTAAGTTTGTGTCCCGCAGACTGTGAGCTCGAATCAGGAGCGTAATTTGATTGGACTGCGGTTCTGTTTCTGACGGATGTTACAAAGCGTCTCCTGAGCAGACTGGAGGTTAAAGAACGGATCTAAAACAAGTCTGGGCAAAAACTTCTGAAAATATTATGAAATGCCATTTTATGCAAAGTTATTCACGTCCAAATATTTCCTCTCAGGATTTGACACAGATGGTGTAAAAAAACATGTTGAGCTGCTTGTCTGTCAGCGCGCTCACACTGATCACTAACACTATCACATAAACAACAGATCCGTCTTCAACCGCACACTTCACACGTTCCACAAAAGTGACTCGCAGCATCTGTGCTTTCTCTCTGTTACAAACAAACAGAATCCAAATCGGCCTCATCCCAAACCCCAGCACTGGTTAGAAGACACATTATGAGAGTGACAGCCGTGTCTGACAAAAGAGTCGATAAAGTGGAGATAAATCCAACACACTGATTTGATCAAAATCAGTTACATGCTAGTCTAATAAAATGGATGCAGGTTTGCAGTGATGATTAAACTAGCCAAGGTTCCATTAAGAACACTGAGGAGATTTAGGACGCAGCCGTGATCTTCTCTGGTAACTGGCACGTGGTTACATAGAGCATGTGAGATAATCAACCCCTTCTGACCTCTGAGTGTGATTAGTGTGATAATCACATACACACACACACACACACACACAGCTTTCGTCACTAGAGAAGGCTCCTGGATGAAGTGTGCTTGAGCAGGAAGGGTGTATGAGATACACTGTGTCCTCCATGACCCTGAATAAAGCGTGCCCTTCTCCTCGCTCCCTACTAAATAAATGTTTGAACGCATTAAACCGAGTGGCGTTCGATAAACAGGATGGGGTTTAAATAGGACGCGGCCGCGGCTGGGGATTGAAAGGATGCAGGAATGTTATTTGTTTGTCCAGTGACCGAGGCTGAATTCGTCCAGCAGCTCCTCTGACTCCTGCCATGGCATTGAAAAGAAGGTCTTTAAAATAAAACCCCATGTCCTGCTGAAGCGCGTCAGCAGCAGACGCCAAAATTACGGCCCAAAAAACCGAGTCAACAAACACGACCACTTTTATTCACCTCCTCGCTGAGCGCCTGTTTACTCCTCCTGCAGGAAGTGAAAAGGTTTCAGCAGCTGCTTCCTGTCACCCACTGGGCCTAAAGAGAGCAGTGTGAACAACTAATCACCTAACTAACTAACCAACCAACCAACCAACCACCACCATCATCCTCATTGTTGCTGTCATCTTCATCATCATCATCATCATCATCATCATCCAGGAAATAAATTAATAAAAAAGATATAAAAATAGAAAATAAATGAAAATATAAACGAAAGAAAAAAAGAAAGCAAGAAAGAATGGATAGAAAGGCGAGTTAACTGATTCGAAGCTGCTGATTGGTCGGCTGCCGTTATGACATCATTGTCTGTCAGTGTGAACTGAAATAGTCCAGCATTGTATCAGTGTCTCATGTTTCCCGAGTTTTAAAAACTCCACTGAAATACTACACAAAACTCTGAGTGAGTGAGTTGCAGTGAGCTAGTGAATCAGATGAATCAGATGAATCAGATGAATCAGATGAATCAGATGAATCAGTTCACAAGTGTAAACATTTTGTTTCCATCTAAAAGCGATGTGTATTTCCTGTTCTGTCTGAAAACAGAACTTTCCATCTCTTTCATCCTCCATCTGTTTTTCTTTGAGTTGTTACTCAAATTATTCAGAGCTGGCAAAGTTTGATTCACTAAACCTCACAGGGTCACAGTACAGTAGTCATGACAACACAGCGAAGATTCATTTAGAAAAGATTCATTTAACAAAATAAATGTTGTTCCAATTACAGTTGTTGTTATTACACAAGGAGGGAAGTGGAACAGTAAGATTACAGGGTGAAGAGGTGAAGAAGGTACAGGAGTTTAAGTACTTGGGGTCAACAGTCCAGAGTAATGGAGAGTGTGGGAAAGAGGTAAAGAAGTGAGTGCAGGCAGGTTGGAATGGGTGGAGAAAGGTGTCGGGAGTTCTGTGTGATAGAAAAATATCAGCGAGAATCAAGGGGAAGGTGTACAGGACAGTGGTGAAACCGGCCATGCTGTATGGTTTAGAGACTGAGACAGAGACAGGAGTCAGTGCTGGAGGTAGCAGAGCTGAAGATGTTGAGGTTCTCTTTGGGAGTGACACGGTTGGACAGGATTAGGAACGAGTACATCAGAGGGACAGCTCATGTTGGACGTTTGGGGGACAAAGTTAGGGAGGCCAGGTTAAGATGGTTTGGACATGTCCAGAGGAGGGAGAGTGACTATATCGGTAGGAGAATTTTGGACATGGAGCTGCCAGGCAGGAGGAAAAGAGGAAGGTCAAAGAGGAGATATATGGATGTAATAAATGAGGATATGAAGCTAGTGGGTGTGTTGAGGTTGCAGAAGGTAGGGATAGGTGGAGAGAGATGATTTGCTGTGAAGGGAAAAGCCTGAAAGAAGAAGAATTGTTGTTACCTTTTTTTTAGCAGTATTTTTGTTTTTCCGTATCAATGTTATTATAAGAGCGAATTTGAACTTTACAGTGTTTGTGCTGTTGAGTTTATTTGTTAAAGTCATTTGTCATGTTAATGAAGTTGTAATAAAGTTGTTATAAACTCTTTAGATTCAAAAATATCTTCATTCCCTCACTCTTTTTTTCACTCTCTGAGCAGAAGGTCAGTTTGTTCATTATTAGTCAATAATGTAACTTTTGACACTGAAAACACACACACACACACACACACATGCTCTGGATGGTGGTCTTGTCCTCTGTGGTTATTTATGTCCGAGTCCGAGCTCTTGTAGGGTAATTAATAATGACTTCATTCATCTGCGTCCAGATCCTCTGTGAGTGAGACGCGGCCTGAAGGCTGCTGTGTGATTTACACCCCGCTGTTCCACTCAGCTCGCTTTAAACCTTCACCATAAGTGGAACCGAAAACTTTCCGACATTATGTTTGGCTCCGGTTTTTCTATATGAACACAGGAGCAGCTCTGCTCCGGCACTGAAACGGCTGCTCGCTCCGGCGGTTCCTCCACATGACTGAGGCCTGAGGGAGAAACCAGGAGCAGCATGCAGTTAGCGCTCAGTCACTAGAGTGAGCTGTGAAGGATGGACGCTTTTTTCCGCCATGTTCGAGTCTCATGTTCAATGAAATATGTGTGGAAGGATTTTTCCTGTAGAAGCAAGCAGGAGTCTGGTGTACAGCTCCACACTGAGATTACAGCAAATGATCCACAAAGATCAGCATAGATCATGTAGCTGCGCAAATCACTTTATCCAAAATTTTTACACGTAATCTGAAATCTTTCGCTTTTGTCTTTTCAGTCTGATTCACTCTTCTGTCCGATAATGGACAGTTTGATGTGATCACGCTAAACTGGAGGCCGTACGCTTCCGGTGCTCGTTAGCACCATTAGAGTCAGACACTGAACACACCTCGTCGGCGTTCCCCACAACCCCCAAAAAATCTTCTCCCTAAACAGCAGGTCTGGATTTTCTCAGCGCTGTTGTGGGTCAGACCCCGAGGTTCGCCTGACCTCCTCTACTTCCTGTTGCTCCACCGCTGTCAGGTGCTCACTGATCTCAGGTTTTTTCTCTCAAAGACAGAGAGTGAAACACAAAAACAGAGATTCAGAGAAAGGATAAACAGAGAAAGATGAAAATGAGATGCGTTGTGACGTGTTTGTGCAGAAAACTCAGCGGCTGAAGGAAACATCCGGAACGTGACAGCGAAGAATTTCCTGTTTTATTTCTTTTCTTTTTTTCTTTACAGGAATGTGTCGGTGTAGCTCAGATAACAGCACTAATAACATCGCAGACCGCATGTGGAAGTCCCAGGAGAGAGAGAGAGAGAGAGAGAGAGGAGTGAAGTAAAGAAGGGCCCCTCGTCTGAAGGACCCTAGGGAATCGTGGAGAAGGTCAGGACACCTGACAGGTCCATGGCTGTAAAGTTATTTCCTCCAGACATGGCTGTAAGAGACACACCACCACACGACTCTCCACACCTCTAACTTTATATTAGAGTTACAACATTTCAGCTTCATTTCTCTCTACGCAGCATTCATACTCTATAATCTATGGACAGAATAATAAGGTGAAGAGAAATAAAGTGAGAAACGTCTTTACTCAGTTGGAGATCTGATCCGAACACAGTGCTCATTAAACAGAGTTTTAAATATTCAGCGCTCTTTATTAAATGGAAGGAAATAAACGCTCTCGGGGTTGTGACTCTACAGGAAGTGACTGATGCCACACCTCAGAGGACCGTGTTCCTCACATCCTCAGGAACTTTATTCCTCTCACCCCACAGCAGCCTTTATAAATAAAAGTGTCACGCTTTTATCCCTTTATTGTTACGGTTAAAGTTGCAGCACAAGTTTCCATCTTTCTGACCAGCCTCTCATCTTTCTCTCTCTCTTTGTTAATTGTGGGCATGGCTAGTGTCTCATTAATCAGAGTTTATAAAAGAGATGAGGTGACAGCCAATGAGAGTGAAGGACAGCACTGAAACTTTATCATTGCTTCTAGTGTCATGGTATTTTTCACACTTGCTGGATCACTTCCTCGTACCGGGACACTCTTGGGTTCTCCATAACGGCGTCACAAGCACACTTTGTGCAGGTTAACCCTGGTGAGCCCCTGGTGGTGTTTTTTTTCCTATTTAAAGCAGAGAGCGATGGCGTCTCTACATGCTCTGATCCAGGTTGTTATGTTTGCCTGCGGCTTGGTGCTCAGGTTGTTTCCGTCCTCACAGGAACCTGTTTGACCTCCAGCAGGATGGAGAAAAACCCCACTCAGTTTTATAGGGGAACACTGGGGGAAGAAAATTGTGGAATAATAATAATAATAATAATATTAATAATAATAATAATATCAGATCGGTCAGGTGCCTCAGGGTGACGACACTAATGATGCTGACGAGTTGAGTACAGCTGTATCACTCACACTGTCACATAAACCTCACAATGATTAACCACAGACAACGTCCTGGACCTCAGTCACTGCACCTCCTGATATAGGCCCCACCCCCACAAGCCCCGCCCCCAGAGTTCAGATACAGATGGAGGTGATGTGAATGGTTGTATAAACACACTGAACACTGATCTTTTACACCGCTATTTACTTCTAAATGACTTTACCAAGTAAAATGACATCGTTAACGATGAGATTTTCTGGATGAGACATTTGTTACGTGTTAGTGACATCAGCCTCGTAGCTCCAGAGCAAAAACTACAGAAGCAGTAACTCTCAGGCTTGAACTGCTCCTCTACAGGATGACTAATGTAAAGCTGCATGTTCAAAATAAATTATAGCGTGAATGCAAGTATTCTGTGTGTGTGTGTGTGTGTGTGTGTGTGTGACCTTGTACACTGATGGTGGAAATTTTGATTCAGACTAACAGTCGTGTTCGAAAAAAACACAACAGTTTGTGTGTGAAGCTGTTTTTAAACATGTGATGAAGTTTTACTGTAAATATGAGCAAAAGAGCCAAAATTAGCACCTCGTGATGACGCCCATGACCTGAGGCACATCAGCACTGTGTGTGTGTGTGTGTGTGTGTGTGTGTGCATGTGTTTGCGTAGTGCTGTAAACACAAACAGGAGTCTTTCTTTATTATGTGCTCAAGGCGTTCTTTTTGCCAACATTAAGCACACACACCAAGCCAAAACCTGAGGGTGTGTCCAGCACATAAACCACACACACACACACATACACACACGGTGACCTCTTTGCCACACACTTTCTTACCACATGCACACAGTAGATGGTAGTGACCCTCCGACCACACACACACACACACACACACACACACACAAACACACAAACACACACCTCAGGGTCATGTTTGCACAGGCCGAATTAAGAATTAGAGACACAGGGGCTTAGCAAAGCAAATGGACTGACAACACGACAGAGAGAGAGAGAGAGAGAAGCTGTGACCCTGACAAGGAATGGAAACTTGCAACCTCCAGGTTAACTTGTACTTTAATCGTGTGTGTGTGTGTGTGTGTGTGTGTTACAGTACAGGAATGAGTAAGAGGATGGTGTGTTTAAATGTTGGTTGCTGTTACAATCCAATGTCATATCAAATTTTGTCATGTTTTATCTGTTTATTGTTACATTTAATGGTGTAAAACATCAGTAAGAGTTTATTTCTGTGACCTGTAAGTGCAGGAGTCACGTCAGCTCACATCAGCTCACATCAGCTCACGTCAGCTCACGTCAGCTCACATCAGCTCACGTCAGCTCACATCAGCTCACGTCAGCTCACATCAGCTCACGTCAGTTCACATCAGCTCACATCAGCTCACGTCAGCTCACGTCAGCTCACATCAGCTCACGTCAGCTCACATCAGCTCACGTCAGCTCACGTCAGCTCACGTCAGTTCACATCAGCTCACGTCAGCTCACGTCAGCTCACGTCAGCTCACATCAGCTCACGTCAGCTCACGTCAGCTCACGTCAGCTCACATCAGCTCACGTCAGCTCACGTCAGCTCTCTCCTTCTGCTTCATGTGGACTCAGACTTCTGCAGCTTCATATCTGTGTAATAATCAGTGTAGTGAGATTATTACCACAAGATCAGCTACTGTCAGGAATCCAGCCTTAAAGTCTTCACAAGTGGAATCAGTCACAGGGATAATACAGAGAGCTGAGTAACACACGCACACATACACACACACACACACACACACTTTTCTCTCACACATTCACACACAGGCCACACTGTCCACTTTCTCACATGTGTGCTGGAGGACAGCTGTGTGTTTCAACTTCAATAAGCCCAACTGTCTGAGGAGGGCTATAACTCACACACACACACACACACACACACAGTGTACAAGTGGGAAAGGAAATTAGAAGTCCATTGGTTTGTTTCCTCTAGTAAAGACATTTTATCATTCATTATTCATTCTCACACACACACACACACACACACATACACACACACACACCTGTCCAGCCGTGTTTTGCTAGTTCTGAACTGTCACAAGCTCCCAATGACAGACTGCTCTCTTTAACCCACTGAAAATAGCACACACACACACACACACATTCAAGCTGCTATCTACCACTAACTACTCATCCAACCTCTAGAACTCCAAACTATACTGAAACATTCACAATCTACTTACTCTAACCAGTGACTAATCAGATGATAACTACATCCTACAACCCCAAGCTGCTTTAAATTAGCCCTAATGCCCCACTCTATCTCCCCTGAAATTCACCAAAATTCTTTCAAACCATTCCAAATGACTCACTAAATCTACTGCTAATGATCCCAAACCACACACGTGATTCCAATCTACTAACAAGCTACTTGAACTGACCCCCACCGCCTCCCCACAAAACCTCCCTTAACCTCCCCTCTCCAGCTACCACAAACTACCCTAAATGCACCACAATGGGCCCAAACTACCTCTAACGATCCTCTAAGTAACTCAATGTTTCTGCTTAACAAGTGACCTTAAATGACCCCAGCTACTGTAATCTACCCCAAAACCTCCCTACATACCACTACACTCCTCACAACAAGTCCAAACCACCCAAAGTCACCCCACAACCACACACAATCTAAGTCTACCCTCGAACAACATCATTCAAACTACTGACCCAACAACCTACCCCAATCTAACCCCAAATCTGAACACAAACCACCTTCAAATCACCCCAAACTATCCTAACCACTCTATATGAACCAGTGACAACCACAAATTAACACAGACAGTAAAACTACCTCAAATTACATCATTGGATACCCCTGGTGCAGTGCACCTTTTATTCCCCCACCCAAAGCACCCAACACTACAGGGTCATTTACAGCTGTTGTCATGGCGATATGATATCCCAGAACAGGTGAGGCTCTGTGGGTTAGCTATTGATCATGCTTACAGAAAAGAAAACGGGGTTTATTTCAGCTTTCTGATAAAAAAGCAAGAGGGAGAGAAACAAGATGGACAAAAAAAGATTAGACAAAAATCTCAGAAACTGAGGACACGTGCAGAACTAGCCTGCATGCTCTGTCCAGTGTTCTCTCTGCAACCTCCATTCATCAGAGACATGAAAGATCACAGATCCGCAGTTTGCATCAGTTCTCATGAGCGATATCTCGCCAGCAGCGGTATCTAATTAATCTGCACGCAGGTGGAACTCGAGCTGATGGGGAACGCCGTCTCTTCCCTGGTGAAGTCATGTCAGGATGAAGCACCTGCTTTGGGGAACACATGTAATCCAGTCCGGAACAAAAGCCCGAGCTGTAGCTCGGGATCTCCACCTTTCTTTTTCTCTGGGAGCGCAGTATCCGGTTCTCACTCCGGCTCTATTTTTAGATGGCTGTTGTTTAGCAGGAGCGCTAGCAGCACCGGAGGAGAGGAGCTGTATTGTCACAGGGTTTCCACTCTGAGGAGGATCTCAGGTTCACGGCGTGGTGCAAAAAGATGGAGTTGATCGGGTTTCAGCTTGTCTCACGTGTAAAGCGCTGTTATTGTAAGGAAGTTGTGTTTGAACAGTGATGTAACCCAGCAGGAAGTCAGAGGCTCGGGGTCACGCCGAGGCTCCGAGAGATGATCAGCGACGTTCATGACCTGCGTTAATAACCTGGGGTCCAGTCAGACAAGTGAAAGAATAACACACTGACCATATTACAGAATCTTCATACTGAAGAATCACTCCTTTACCCCTTCTCTTCTTTCTTTCATCCACATCTCTTTGTCATTCTTTCATCTTTCTTTCTTTATACTTTTTTCCCTTCCCTCTATCTTTCCATCCTTCCATCTCTCAGACAGACACCTTGTGAACAATCCCAATACTGCAGTGCATCATGTGTGAACAAAATTCCCGGGATAAAGCCTCCTGTTCCAGCTGAAGTGCAGGATTTCCTCCTTCGTTCTGTTTATCACACCACAGAGGAATGAAACCTTACAGCCAGCAGGCAGAAACATGTCAGTGATCTGCGATCTAAGTAAACAGAAGCATGAGTTTGAAGCAGTCGCAGTAAACAGTGCAGCTGAGCAGATGAGACACTGATCAGAGTTATTCTGTGTCTGGGCTTCTGATCAGAATTTCCTGAGTTCAGGTTCTTGAGCACGAGCCCTCAGCTGTGGAAGTGAGGTGTGTGGAAGCTGCTCTGAATGAGAGGCTGCAAATGTGAGTAAATGTTTCTGCTGATGATAAACTGCTGAGTTTAGAACTTTTCCCATGTGTAGTGCTCAAGTGTAAGTAAAGACACGTGTCTCGACTGAGGAGACTGAAGAGCTGGAACGTGACGTCTCCTGCAGGAACGTCTCCTGTGGTTCTTCTTTGGATAAAAAGCTCTCCAATGTGACAGAAACCATTTGAAGCATTTTTCTTCCATTTCCCCTTAATCGCTCTCAGTCCATTTCACCTGCCCCTGCTACTTCAACTCTCTCTCTCTCTCTCTCTCTCTCTCTATATATATATATATGGAGCACAGATATATATATCTGTGCTCCAGCATGCTCAAGTAATGAAGTGCTTATTACTCTCACAGAGCCGAAGGTCATCCATCAAAATGTGGCCTTCCCAAATAGTTCTGTGTTTATTACTACACATCACAGCCGGGCATCTTCTCAAGGACTGGAACCCATTAAAATGAGGAAAGCTTTTCATCTTGTGGTGATGTAAACTCCCCGTGGACACGACGCAACGCTTCGGGGCGAGTTGCACAATGGCTGGATCTTCTGTCATGAAGGTCACGAAAAGCAAACGGACAGAAAACACAGTTATGTAAAGCAGAAACTATAAATTAGGAGAACATCAAACGATGAATGAAATGAATGTGAAAAAGTGGTTCTGTTGTGATATACAAGATGGATGATGGAGCAGTCACAGACTCTGGAACTGATTCACTCCAGACTTATTGTGAAAGTCAGAGAAGCTCAGAGTGCCATGTCCCAGAACTCAGGCCATAAAGAAGCAACACAACAAAGAGAGAGAGAGTTGACCTGAAACACAGCTTTATCTCCATAATCTCAGGGATTAATGACTCTAAAGCTGAGCACCAGATAGATCTGCCCTTTACTCTGATCCTCTGCATCCTGCTGTAACAACCTTCTGATCAGAAGGATAATGCCTTAACCACTGAGGACAATCAGTGAAGTGAGTTAATTCCTGTTGTTTCTTCTGTTCTATCAGCTATATACAGTGTTTCCCTCAACAGTCTCAATTTATTCTCTCTTCAAGTTAGTAAGAGAAAATAATCTCATCTTGTCATGTTACTCCGAAACCACAACGAAGTGTAAAATCCTCTGTCCTGATGATGTGGGAAACTTTACAGTTTCACCTCTGACTGATACAATTCAATGCAATTCAATTCAATTTTATTTGTAAATGATAATGAACATTGTCCCAAAGCAGCTTTAGGGAACATAGGAAACAAAAACCATAGTGTAAAAAAGTCCTAGATGTTAGACAAAATCATCCCTAGTGAGCAAGCCGGTGGCGACTGTGGCAAGGAAAAACTGCCTTAGATGGTATGAGGAAGAAACCTTGAGAGGAACCAGACTCAAAAGGGAAACCCATCCTCATTTGGGTGACACAGGAGAGTGTGATTATAATTATTCTAAACACAGAAGAGTGTGATATGAACAATGTCATTTCTACAGTCTACAGTGTGATGTATTGTTGTGATGTGAAGTTATATGATCGTATTTTGTTGATCTGGTAAGAACTCTGGCGGCTGCATTCTGGACTAACTGCAGCTTGTTTATTGAAGATGCAGGACAACCACCTAGTAATGCATTACAATAGTCCAGTCTGGAGGTCAGGAATGCATGAACTAGCTTTTCTGCATCAGCTACAGATAAAATGTACACAGTCACCAAAGACAATAACATATCAGAACAACCCCACTGTTACAGTAAACTCAACACTGACCAATCAGAATCCAGAATGCAGCTGTGGTGTAAATTAGCACAGAATGATTTTCTAAATCAATTCATGATCCAGGAAAGCGAACACAGACACCTGAGATCACAGACCCAGCAAAAGATCCACCACAGATCCATCAACAAATCTATCACAGCTCCACCTCAGATCCACAACAGCTCCACCAAAAGGTCCACCACCGATCCAACACATCCATCACAGCTCCACCTCAGATCCATGACAGATCCACTAAAAGATCCACCAAAAGATCCACCACCGATCCAACACATCTATCACAGCTCCACCGCAGATCCACAACAGCTCCACCAAAAGGTCCACCACCGATCCAACACATCCATCACAGCTCCACCTCAGATCCATGACAGATCCACTAAAAGATCCACCAAAAGATCCACCACCGATCCAACACATCTATCACAGCTCCACCGCAGATCCACAACAGCTCCACCAAAAGGTCCACCACCGATCCAACACATCCATCACAGCTCCACCTCAGATCCATGACAGATCCACCAAAAGATCCCCCACTGATCCACCTCAGATCCACCCACGCTGCAGGCTGAGGAAGCTTATATGCTCAGATTCCATCCTGAAGACTCTTTGTGTAAATGTGTGACCTTGACATGCCACGGTCCACAGAACGTGGTTGTGAAATGAAAAGCTGCTTCTGAGTTGTGTTTCAGCAGAGCAGCAGATGATCGCTGTGGGAGACGAATTCATTTCGACCACTGAGACAAACAAAAGAGGGATTTATGCAGCGCTCTGAAAATAAAGCAGACATAAGACACAAGTAAAATATTACAACTCCAATATCTCTGGCTTTCCGTCGTACAGCTTTGAAGTGTGTCTGAAAGACGGGTTTTATTAAAGACACGGGATCCGAGAGGGATTGATTAAAGCCATCCATCACCGTACTGATGTCCTACAGCGCTGCTTACACTACCTACAGTAACCCAAAGCCACTCGGCATCTCGCTGAAGGTTTAACACAACATTTATACGACGTGGCCTTCGACATCGCGCCATAAAAACCTCGAACAATACCGTCTTTCAGCGCTTTGCCTTTCAGCCGCTTCATATTTAATGTGTGCTACACGTCAACGGGAGTGTGCGAGGTCAGAGAGATGGAAAGAGACAGGTAGGAGGTGCAGATGGCGGGTGTTAACACACTCCTAACACACTCCTAACACACTCCAGGCCTTGAAGGGGGCTGTGCTGACCGGCGCTACTCATCACCTTATGTGTGGAGATGCTCTTCATGCAGTCCAGGAGAAATGCTGCTCACATGGGACCACGCTGCAGGTGAGAGGTGTGTGGTGTTGACCCGACCCGAGGCGCCGCGACTCTTTGATCCAGAAAAACCAGACCACCGAGTCACTGCGAGGAGCGAGAGTCACGCAGGTGAAGTGCTACTGTTCAGGGAGACGACTTCAACCTCCAAATCCCCTGAAGCTTCAGTCCTCAACCCATGGGTCACACGCTGACTCAAAACAGCTTCACACCGAGCCTCAGGGATTTCAGGGATATTTCTGATCTCACAATTGCAAATTCACACTATTTGCACTCACGCTCGTAGATTTTCTCTTCAGCTGTTAGAACCCTGACTAACGTGGCGTGAGATTGGGCTGGTTGATGCCGCAGATCACAGAAAGGCGCTGCAGGCACCAGGACCCTCACAACCCATGACGGCAACCAAACCCTGATGTGAAACGACTGTGTTTGTTTTATGGAGTGTTTGTGTAAAAGGAAATATGTCTGCCTACATCTGAAAAAAAAAACCCTCTCCTAAAACCCCAATCAGAGCTTACAAACGAATTCTTGTTTACAGGGAACTCATGGTCGGAATATTCCGGCTCATTTTCCAAAAAAATTACACACTCCATTTTCCAGATTAGCCGTCGAGAGTCAATAAGGTGGAGTGAAGACTTCACTCAGCTTCTTCTAAACAATGCAGAGACAAACAAAGCATTTAAACCTTTCAAACATGATTCTGTCTGTAGGCTGAGTCACTGATTTGAGAGTGTGGGGGACGGAGAACCCTGGCTTCCTCTCGCAAGAGACAGGAGCCATGTTTTAGTCTCATAGACTGTCTGTAATTCAGACAGACACGCAGAGTCTGTGAGGCATCGGAGATCAGGACGATGAGCTCGTTCTCATGACCTCATGGAGAACCCTGCTTCAAAGCATTCAATCCTGAGATCATCACCACTATCTTTATGAGGTCCAGCCAACGTGTCAGTGTTTATAAGTTACATTAAATATTAAAGAAGTTAGTGTGAAACTTAAAGTTCCAGCTTTACACAGTGCTGACACTGGAGACTCCTTCCACACAAACATCTCCTTACAGGAAACTTCATCAAACATCAAATAAATACTGTTTTAGAGAACAGGAAGAAAGTGAAAAACACTGATTCTGCCTTAGAAATGTTTTATTATTTTCCTTCATTCATTGATTGCACCATCATGAGGAACACAAACAAGATAAAACTGTTTTGAAAATCAGGACCACCCACTCGCCCGCCCCAGCCACCCCCTACTCCCCCGTCCCCCCTGACCCTCCTCCTGTCTTGACACACACATAAACACCATCACCCACATCTCAGCTTTAATCACAGAGCCACATTTAACCCCCTATCCACTCTCTCTCCCTCTCTTAATGTTGTGGTCAGTCACTCCACAGAAGAGCGTGTTTAATGATCCACGCCCTTGCTGGTGGTCATCAGGAATCTGCGAGTGAGTGAAAATGTGCTGACTCACATCAGCAGCATCACTGCATCTTACATCCAAACTCTAATCCACACTGACGCCCAGAGAGAGTCTGATCTACAGAAACCGATCTGACGTCTGCCTCTCCTCCACAGCTCCTGAGCCCACTTCAGATTCCCACTGCTCTAACATCCACATCAGCAGAGCTTTCAAATCTGCAGGAGATCTAGAAACCAGATCAGCTAGACTTCTCCATTCCCTGGAGCAACAGGAGCTGTAGATTTAGAGGACTGGAAGTGCATTTAAAACTTGAGTTGGAGTCTAATCCACGCTCAGGGATTAACGGCAGCCGCTGCTATTGTCGCTCTTCCTCCTGTTATCAGTGGTGAGATCTCAGCTGGTTAGCGAGCGTTTTTTGTTAGCATACAGACGAGAAGTCGAGTCCATGAGGGTGAGGAGACCACAGCGTGAAAGTGAAGGAGCTCAGCGTGATGTACACGAACGCAAACCACAACAGTGTGACTACAATTTCTCACAAAATTCCACAAACCCCACAGCACCGCTCTCGCTCTCGGCGTGGAAGGAATCAAAGTTTCGCCGTTCTCATGTTCAAACCCTGCGTGTTAGCGCTCTTTGAAAATGGATCTCAGTTTTTTCCTTTAATAATGGAGCAGCATTAAGCTGCTCATGATTACCCTTTTTTTTTTTTTTTTTACTGTGAAACCAGACACGAGATAAACGAGTGCCAGCTGTTTGTATCATGAAATAATGGGGATTAGTGTGAAATAAACCCATTTCATCTGGGATAAGAGGTGGCACATGTCATTATCGACACAGACGCCGTATTCGGTTGCTTTAATCAGTCAAAAATACAGAAAATCCCCTCAAAGTCAAGGTATCATGTGAAGCCACTGTGTGCCATATCACTGACAGAAAGCCTCTTAATAAAATCAGTTTGCTTTTAGCATCTGAGTGTGGAATCAGAATGTCCAGCATCTGGGTTCAGGTCCTGTACACCACATTCCCCCTTTAACTAACAGCACTGAGCAGCGGCACACTGCGTTCTGAAACCTCCAGCCTCTTCATCTCCCTCCGCAATCCTCATCCTCATCACACCAGCTGTCCTGATCATCTTCTACTTCTTCCAATCTGTGGAACATCAGAACATCACACACCACTCAACTCTTTTGGAGAACATGTGAATAATTTCCACACTTAAATGAGCTGGACCATGAATCTTTTGAAGAACCAGGTAGAACTCTGGACCTCTGAAACTGTTATAAAGTATTCACAGGACATTACAGAGAGCTGCTGAATGAAAAGAGTCAATAGAAACAGTGATGTGAGAGAAACAGAGACATCCCTCTGTTACACATTCTACCCAAGGATTAATACTTTTCTGACAGATTATCATTATTTATAACTATATAATCACCTCAGAATAGAGCGTGGTGTTGAAGTCGTGGCCTTCAGTGTGCTCAATCTGAACACAGGGGTTTTCATAATAATAATGTTATTAAATAAGCTTTATTTATTGAGCATATTATATATTGGAAAGAAAGAAAGAAAGAAAGAAAGAAAGAAAGAAAGAAAGAAAGAAAGAAAGAAAGAAAGAAAGAAAGAAAGAAAGAAAGAAAGAAAGAAAGAAAGAAAGAAAGAAAGAAAGAAAGAAAGAAAGAAAGAAAGAAAAGTGAATGAATCAGAAGTGAATCAGATGAATCAGATGTATTGGGCAGTGTGTGTGTGTGTGTGTTTTAAACAATTTTTATTATTATTATTATTATTTTATTATTATTATTATTACTAGGTGAAAGATGGAGGCTGATGAATGGTTATTGGTTAGCTTCTGCACCTTCATTTAAAACTTCAGCATGAGACGATTTTATTAGAACACGGAAAAGAGCGATGAAAGAAGCAGATGAAGGCTGTGTCTCTACGCTCTGACTCGTTTATACTCCCTCGTTTCATGAGTCATGTATCTGGAAACGTTTTGCATTGTGTTTAGGAACCAAATTCTCACCCATGTTTTGTTCTACTAAACACCAGGGTAGAGGCAGGTGTACGTGTCCACTGCATGTGGTATCACTGATATCTCCTCCACCTTCTTCTGTCCACACTGCAGGACGGGAACTGAATGAACCTGTCGGTCATGAAAAAAATCTTTGAATTTAAGAAACCTGCTCACTGGAACATGGCTGCAGTTGCGACTTTTCAGGCTACGGCATGACTGAAGTTTTTTGTGAATGTGTTTCAGGGTAGAGTTTAAGTTTAATATTTTAAACAGATTGATCTGTAGTTATATTTAGAGCTTTCAAACGTCTAAAACTATCAAAGTAGAAAACAAGTCTGGCCTATTGGTCAGGAAAACTCTAGTTTGTTGGTCTAGGGGTATGATTCTTGCTTTGGGTGTAAGGGGTCCCGAGTTCATATCCCACACAAGCCCCAGTTTTGGGGTGGGGGTAGCTCAAGTGAAGCTAGATCAGCGTTCAAGCCCCAGCACCCCCAAGCAGGGGTGCTGTATCATGTCTGACCCCAACCCCCAAGGATGGGATATGCGAAGAAAGAATTTCACTGTGCCATAATGTATATATGACAAATAACGACAACTTAAACAAGTAACCTGCAGCGACGTGGCGGCCATTTTGTGAGAATCTCTCAGATTTACTCATTCATTTGATGAGTAAATCTGCAACCATGAGATATTACATTATTTGGTGAATTAGAACGATAAAAATAAAAATAAAAACTGCGGAGTTTTTCACTCTGAAAGCTCAGAGTCGAGCGAGCTGAAGGTGCAGCAGGAAAAGTTTTCTTTAATTTCATTTTATCCTGAGAGCTTTGTCCCGTTTTCTTACCTGTCCGAGTTTTTAAAGACGATAAACGAAATGAATTCCAGTAGTTTTGCTCAGCATGGGAATAAATCTCAAGAAAGTTCAGGCAAATTCAATATTAACACTATAAGCTCCAGTTTACAAAACTCAGTTTACTTTGGGATGAATTAGAGAGGACACTGTGAGCCAGACCTTCTCATCCGACATCAGTGCCTGACCTCACAAATGCATTTCTAGTGGAATGGTCAAAAATTCCCATAAACACACTCCTAAACCTTGTGGAAAGCCTTCCCAGAAGATTTGAAGCTGTTATAGCTGCAAAGGGCGGAGCAACTCCATATTACATTCATGTTCATGTAAAGGCAGACTGACCTGGCTCGCAGTGTCCACTCTAATTCATCTCAAAGGTGTTGTATCAGGTTGAGGTCAGGACTCTGTCAAGTTCCTCCACACCAAACTCCATCATCCATGTCTTTATGGACCTTGCTTCGTACATTGGTGTGCAGTCATGTTGGAACATGAAGGGGTCATCCCCAAACTGTTCCCACAAAGTTGAGAGCATGAAATTGTCCAGAATGTCTTGGTATGATGAAGTATTAAGAGTTCCTTTCACTGGAACTAAGGGGTCAAGCCCAACCCCTGAATTCAGTGATTTGGAGGGGTGTCCCAAAACTTTTGGCAATATAGTGCATCATCTGTAAGCAGAACATCTTCACATTAGTGCTGAATAATGTGGTGATTAAATCAACTACACTGTAATCCTGTTTGAGAGAGTCACATCGTCTTACTTAACAAGGTGGCAAAATAAAGAGAAGTGTGTGTGTGTGTGTGTTGGAGTTCCAGTGAGTTGAGGACACTCTGGCTCTCTGAAGCTTTGCTGCTCCACATTGTGACGCTGTGATAAACATTTCCGTTGGTTCTCCTGTTAAAGCTGTCCAGCAGAGAGAGTTTCTGTGCCAGCTTTCCTCTTCCACACACTCCATACCTCCACATTCCGGCACCCCAACACACACACACACACACACACACAATGTAAAATTAGGAGAAACCAAAAATAACTTGTGGAGAAAGACCAGGCACAGTGAAGTATGTGTGTGTGTGTGGCAGCAAAATGAGACGTGTGTAAGATGTTCTCATCTCACTCACTTACACACACACACACTCAGACACAAAGAGGATAAATCTGTTTCTTCATTACGGTGCTGAGCTCAGATGTTAGTGTAACCTTGATAACCTCACCCTCATCTCTCTCACTCACTCTCTTTCTCACACACACACACACCTCTATCAACTCCACCTGTCATCTCTCCAACACTCCTGTTCTCCCTCTTTCACCTCACCTCCATTCATCATTTCTCTGTTCCACTCATCTCATCGCTCTTCTTCTTCCTCCTTCTCACCCTCTGTCAGTTAGCGTTAGCGCTGAGAGCCAAGAGCATGCAATAAATACAGAAGATCAGAGGTCAAAGGTCAAAAAAGAGGGGGCAGAATTTTTTACAAACAGTTGTTGTTGTCACGTGGTGGTGCTTTAGAGAGGAAGGCTTGTGAATCTCACTGGATGCCTGTACATTATAATGTCGAGTCTCTGATGTTAGTATGTGTGTGTTCACTGCTGTGCATGAGCTTGTTCTGGTAGTTGAGGCTTCATCCACAGGAACAGTTTCAGATGTCCATCCACACGGACACACGGGCATGAGCACAGCAGCACTGTGAGCGGACGGCTTAGAGAGCTGAAAATGAAAAAACGAACTGGAACTAGTGCTCTCCTGGGTCTGTGGCTGGGGCGGGGTTCATTCCAGGACAAAGTGTCAGGTTCATGGACGCATGAATATCAGAGGTCACTGAAGCCCCACCCCCTCAGACTAAACTGGCATAACCAATCACATTAAGTGGATTGTGTGATTATTTTCTACATTTGTGGTGATGTTCAGACTCGACTCGACTCGACTGAACTCTCTCTGATCTCTGATTCTTCACCTCAGTGGAGGAAAAAAAAACCCTCACAGCTCAGAGACGAAATTAACAATAACATCAGAACGGGTTTTATTGGCCGACTGAGAGTCATTTTGCAAAAATTTGACTTGGCAGTGGTGCGAGTACGCGTGCACACACACACACACACGCACACACTCAAGAAACAGAAAGAATGAAGGAGAAAAATTCAGAGAAAACAGGTTTATTTCAGAGAGAATGAAGGGAAGGAAGGAGGACGAAGGAAATGTGGTACATGTGTCTGGCGCGCACACACACACACACACACACCTTTTCATCACCTCAATCTGATTATATTACCTCTTGAACTAAAGATAGTGCCTGCACTGATGACATCACTGACCACTCACAATTACACCAACACCCTCTGAGGACATCCCATAATAATATCCAACAGTGTCATCTTCTTTTCAGTGTCTTCACCAGTGGAGTGGAAATGTAAGGATGCTGAGGGGTGAGAAAATCCTGTGTGTGTGTGTGTGTGTGTGTGTGTGTGGAGTTGGGTTTTCTATTGTTATCCCACATATAGAATGGAAAAAAGCCCAAGGATGTGTGAGGTGTTTATGATGCAAAGCAGATATTCAGACAACTGATCCAGTGTGAAACACACACACACACACACACGATATGCAGGGTCCATTACAGACCACCCGTGTGTCTAACACTCATTAAAATACTCTACATTCTTTTCTTTTTCCATCATATGTTTATAAAAACTATTCCACAAATTACACACACACTGTTTTTATGACATCACAGACACTTTTTTTATGACATCACGGGCAAAATTTGAGACAGAAATGTGATAAAAGCTCTTTAGTGGGCAGGGCCTAATATTCAAATGAGCATGTTTGATTGACAGCCAACTGAGTCAGACACATATGCGTGCTAGTTTGGATTCGAGCTGTGTGGAAGGACTAGTTAGGGAGCAAACTCTGTTCACTATATAGGGCACTAGTTAGGGAGAGTGTATCTGTCTGAGACCAAACCCTGTTCACTATATAGGGCACTAGTTAGGGAGAGTGTATCTGTCTGAGACCAAACCCTGTTCACTATATAGGGCACTAGTTAGGGAGAGTGTATCTGTCTGAGACCAAACCCTGTTCACTATATAGGGCACTAGTTAGGGAGAGTGTATCTGTCTGAGACCAAACCCTGTTCACTATATAGGGCACTAGTTAGGGAGAGTGTATCTGTCTGAGACCAAACCCTGTTCACTATATAGGGCACTAGTTTAATAATACTGGTGAGTGTGGTGTAAACTATCCAGCACCAGTGCAGTTTTGAGGGAAAATGTTGTAGGGGTTGGAAATACATTAAGCAAAGAGTAGGACTGGTCTGATTGGGTGGGCCAGGGGGCGGAGCCAAGGCTGCTTAAACACTTAAATACAAAAGAAGTGAAAATAAGAAAAAAATCGCAAGTCGGCTCACAAGTTTCCTGCTGTCTGTTTCTGAAAGACTGTAGCTCTAATGGATCACCCCATCTGCTCAGTGTGTGTGTGTGTGTGTGTGTGTGTGTGTGTGTGTGTGTGTGTATACTCAGCCCACAGTACAGTACATCACGCACATTCACACATTCCTCCAATTGCTGGATTTGTCTGTGTCGTATCCCAGAATTCAACACACCTGTGGCGGATTAGTTCTCGCTCACAGAGTGCCATTCCTATCCAGAGGGAGTGTGTGTGTGTGTGTGTGTGTTTGATGTCAGACATGAGCATGAACAGTTGTTTCCTTTCAAAGGAGCCCGGCAAAATGTGACCCTCTCTCTCTCTCTCTCTCTCACACACACACACACACACACACACACGTCTGAAAATGCCATTAGATGATTGCCTTTCTTTGAATGTAGCTGAGACTCAGAGACACTGAAACATTTACTCTACTTGTTAAAAAACCCTACACCCCCACTCTGTCCAGTAACACAAATGTAACATTTTACATCCAGTGACACATCAACAGTCACAACTTCCTGAAATGATTTCATCATAAACAAACGTTTTCTAGTTCACTGATGAAAATGGATGAAATGTACCTAGGAGCTAACTCTGCACCCATGACCTCTGCAGAAAACATCTGTATCTGCACCATTCACAAATCCCTTCCTGAATCGGTTTGTGTGTGAACATCCCCATCACTTCCCCCAAACGGATCACAAAGAGGTTCTCAGAACAGTGAGCCTGACACAGTGACACTGACCCTGAAACAGTTCACCAAACAGTTCCTAAACCTGTAGATCACATGATCACAGACAGGATCAGACTTCCTATTTATTATTTACTGTTTCTCCTCTCTTAGTATCAACATCAGTCTCCATGCGTTTAAAACCCCCAGAACCCCCTCCCCTCCCTCGCTCTCTGTCTCATGCGCGCACACACACACACACACACACAGCGAGACAGCAGTCAGTGAGCGGGAGATAAAGCAAGCTCTTAATAACACGTGTCGTTAGAGATAAGCACACTCTGATAAGCTAATTACATCATCGCTCTGTGTTTAGTCTTCAGATAATCAGATGGGAAGTGAAGACAGTAAATCCTCTAAATCCTTCACACACACACACACACACACACATACACATACACATTCTTGAGCTAGACAGCAGTCCTCACATAATCACTGAGATAAAGATCAGGAGGATCGCAGGACTTTAAAATAAATGTTGCCGCTGTGAAACAACAGAGAGCTAAAACCCAGGGGACACCCGACACACACACACACACACACACAAGAAAAATGCACCAAGAACTTGAACCACATTCTCTTTATTTTATTTGAAAGGGTTAGAGTGCAAATATTCCAGATATTTCCTAATAATAATAATAATAATAATAATAATAATAATATACCTCTGTGTGTAATGTCTGTTCAATGCAGTCAGGTGTAAAGGTAAAGGCCTACCTGGTGACCTTTGACCTCTGGTTATTTATCAGAGTTTTTGCGCGGCCGCCTGAAGCAGGACGGGTTCTCGTTTAGAGCACAGATGCGCTTTGAGAACTCCTCAAAGTTCTCCAGTTCTCCGAGAACCTGATCGTCGCTCTCTACGGCCACAGCGTGTTCCACAGGGATACAGGGGAAATCCTCCAGCCGTGATCCTATCCCTAAACCCGTCGCCTCCGTGCCCATGATCTCCTCCGCCTGTTCCACGGAGCAGCAGACCTCGGCACCAGCCGGGACGCCCGCAGAACCGTTCATGGCGCCTTGGTGCTGTGAATTTTCTTCCATGCATTCCGACTCTCTCGGTTCTGCGGCCAATTCCGGATCTCTTTCTGGAATCTTCTCTGTATCCGGATCATATTGTTCGGTTTTCAGCTCTGGTGTTGATGTTCCCGCAGCTTCGGCTCGATTGTCTGCCTCGAGCGTCTTCTCCAACTCCACGCTGATGTCCAGGCGGTCGGGTGGAGCTTCCTGGATCTCCGTGGCAACAGGGAGAGGGGTCACGACCGGGTCGTAGAGTTTATATGACCTGCGTTTCTTTTTGTCCGCTTCCGGGGAGACGGGGAAAGTGACCTGCGAGACGCTCAGGTGGGATCTAACAGGGACCGGGATCGAGCTGGAGACCTGATGACGATCACTGAGAGTGAGACAGAGAGAGAGCGAGAGAGACAGAGAGAGAGACAGAGAAGGTTATTATATTTTTAACAGAAATAACAGAAATCTCCTTTGTGATCCTTGTCAGACATGATCATAATTACATTCAGCAGCCAATAAACAGAGAGCAGAGGCGGAGCTTCCTGCAACGTTAATGGGGATTTAAGAGCAACCTGTTGAATGTGTTTATGTTTATTACATGCTACTAACTCGCAGGTTCACAGCTGGACACATCTGAACTATAGAGACAGAAATACACACTTTGCATAATAAAGAGTTTTTAAACTGATGCGTCTAAATTTTTTATTATTGGGTATTGAGGTGTTTAAAAGTGAATTAAAGGAAAGACGTGTCCATTGTGTGATCATCCATGACGTGAATTAAAAAGGCAGTGAACAAAACCAGAGCTCAGTGCAGTGGAAACCGTATCTGACTAACATTACATAAAACAAAAACACTTCAAAGGGCTGCGGCGTCCTCGAGAGCCGCTCTGGACAAAATACAGACTCGGTGCCTCGACTCGGAACCCGATCACTTCTCCGAGTCCGATTAATCTCTCTCAGCACTGAGAATCAAACCCAGTCAGGCTCACTGCCGTCTCTCTGATCAGTCTGATCCGCTACTAATCACCATCACACTGCCGAGAGAGGAGCACGTGTGCTGCATGAAGATCTCCAGCTCCAACATCACGCAGATGGAGGAAAACACACACACGTGCACCACGCACACGCAAAAGAACGTGCACACACGCAAACTCACACACACAAACACACACCCACAGCTCTCTGTTTACAGACGCCTCGTGTTTGTTGCCTCGTGTTTCCCCTTTTTTAGATTAGATTGTAAACACGAGTCAGGTCCGATATCTAATCACACGAGAGAGGGAATGTCTACTGGTGATGTGAACCAGAAAAAATCTCCCAGATGTGTCATAATATTTTTCATCTTGCGTCTGTTCCCTATTTATTTTAATCAGGACAATTAGCTCGCTGCCGTCCGCTCGCTTCAACCTCGCCGCTCTGTTCTTCCCCGCGGCTGTGTTCCAATAATGTTTAACATCCCATTCGGAACGTCCCCCTGAAATGACCTCTGAGTCGAGCCCTCTTAAACACGAGCTGAAATCAAAACTGAGCTTTTTCTTCCTTGTTATGTTCGTCTCTCTGGACAGGAAGTAAACAACATGTCAATCACTTCAAACACCAAAAACTAGTTTTTTCATAATATTCCATTCAAACATCAACTCCCCTGCTTCTCATCTTTGACTTAGTCACCTCACACACACACACAGCAGAAGAAAATATTTAAAGGTGCCTTAAAAAGATTATTAGATTTTCTTTAATTAGGTCACGGACTTTAAAGTTGACTCCTACTAAGAGGCCACTTACCCCTTCCTGCCCATATTAATGAAGCTCCGCCCCCAGGATCTATAGTGAGTGTCTAGGGTTAAGGTTAGGGTGCTTTTTGGTTCTCAGCCTCTTAATACACATTTATCCTCTTCATTTCCTCTTATTTACACAATTATTGCACCATTAAATTAACCAATACTATTTCATATCACCTTTAAAGGTACAGTCAGTGACTTTTTGGGAGGAGATAAAGCCCCGCCCATTTAGGGCTCTCTCCAAATGCCACGCCCTTGCACACTCATGCCTAAGATAAAAACAGCAAAATGTAAGGACGGCTCTGGGTCCTGATTGGCCAGATGTTGGTGCTGCATCATCATGCTGGGGCTTTTTTTTAGTTTGATCTGGTTATCAGTCATCTTCGAGCTGCTCACTAGGAAACTAAATCGTGTCGTTTATTATTATTATTTCCATTGCTGTGTCCTGATCAGTTCTGTTGTGCTAACACTGGAGGAACTGAGAGTTAGCAAGAACTTCATCCAGATGTGAAGCAACATTGTCTACAGAGACTCAAAACTAACATGAGCTGATATGCTCATGTGTGTGTGTGTGTGTGTGTGTGTGTGTGCTGTAAATGATCTGGAACCCAAACACACAGATACAGATCCTGATCCAAATCCATTGTTCTATTCACCTTTTATTGAAGGAATTTCAGTGAAAAGAACATCTGGATATAATGTGTGTGTGTGATAAGGCTGGAAGGGGAAACGGTTCAAATCCTTGAGGAACGATTAAAAACCTTTATGTGAACACAGACACACACACACACACACACACACACTCTTACTCAACATCCAAACTGCGCACCTGCCAGTAGACACTGAGTGAACTAAACGATCGAGAACTGATCTGACATCATGAGACACTAATAAGAGGGTGGGGCTACAGAGAAGTGGGCGTGAGACTACTGAAATGCTCGATTATTTCCTAAAAATTCTTAATTTATGATCGAGTTCAAAGGAAATGAATTGAGGTACGTGTTGCTGTGCTCCTCAGGGGTCAGTGTTCATGTATAAACCCTGCTGTGCTGAATCACTCCTTACACAGACGGAACTACTTTGCCACGCCTGTGATGGCGGATAAATACCACAGCATCCTTCAGGAGAGTGGACAGTAACCGGAACTACTTTTTACTGCAGTCAGTTTTTCCACACATCTGTCTCATCTGAACACTTTTACTGCTAATAACCTCGAGTGTGGGATTGATAATCACCTTCATCTGTATTATATTACTACTTAAGGTTACAAATTACAATGAAACTAATACTACTACTAATTATAATAATAATAATAATAATAATAGCCTTGAAAAAGTTCAAGTTCTGAGTCAGTTTAGAGTACACACACACACATCAGAGGATTATCACTAGTATTAAGTTTTTATTATTTAAAGTTTTTTTAATGGCACTCTTCAACATGTGTGTGTGTGTGTGTGTGTGTGGTCTGCAGTGGGAGCGGTGCCCCTCGTTCTATGCTGCACATTCAGCATGTGTGAAAAGTCCACTGAGTTTTATTTTTCCCAGAGAAAACATTGTTCACAGGAACTGGGTCACAGCTTTATCCACACAGATTGGGAAAATATGTTTTGTGTGTGTGTGTGTGTGTGTGAGTGAGAGAGACAGAGAGAGAGACAGAGAGAGAGAGAGAGAGAGAGAGAGAAGGAGGCCTAGGTTGCATATTTCACAGATTAATTTCCGAACCTTTGATCCGTGAGCCAGAGATCACACAGATCAGCGCTTTTCCTCTGGGAATGTTCGCATTTTTCACCCTGGATCTGCGACCGTTCTCAGAGACTCTGCAGAAGCCTGGCTGCCTCGCCGAGTTACGGAGTTACGAAGGTTTCTGTAAACAAATGGCTCAGGAAGCGCTTCAGAGGTAGGAAAACATCACGCCGTTGCTGAGATACTGACATGCACTAAGCCCAGTCAGGCTCAGCGGAATAAAGCCACTCCATATTACAAATAACTGGGATTAGTGTGTGAGCCGCTCGCTCTCCTGCGCCGTGTCGGGGTTTCTCAGGGGGTTTCTCAGGGGAGTTTCAAAAGCTGTCTGTTGCCCCTGGAAACCCCAACTCGAATAATTTTATTTAAAGCTGCATTTAGAACCGATTCGATCACAGATTCCTAAAAAAGCCAATATTGCATGAAGAGGAAATATTTTATAGCATCAGGAAAAAAACAGACCAATCAGCATGAGCAGGACCGCTATGAGCATAAGCAGGACTGAGCGCAGAGTTACAGGTAGAGATGAATGATAAGGATAAGGCGAGTAAGCCGCAGTGTGGAAAGCGTACAGCGAGACGATGAGGACAGTGTAAGACTGAACTCCCTGCTGCAGGATTTTATACTTTTATATTTCACATTCTGGTTCCTGCACTGGAAACCCGATCTGACCCGGTGAGTCAGAGGTGAGGGAGCAACACGGAAGGGCAATAAACGACGTCTAGGAGAAACTCAGGACGACAGAAGCAGCGCCGATCCGAGCTCCAGACGCGGCGAGGAGCGATCGCCGAGACGTAACTCAACACAGAAAGGAGCTGGGAAAACTGTAACTTATGCTTTACAGCTGACGTTTTTACACGGAGGAGGCGTGAAGAGAAAGCGCTCAGACGTTCAGGGCAAACTGTGAGAGAGAGTGTGTGTAAATGTGTGTGTGTGAGATGCCTGTGGCGATGCTGAAACTTCCTGCTTCACGCTTTAGCAAATCACGCTATTAAAAACAAAGAAAAAAAAAACAAAAACATGCTAGACTTCCACTTCCCGCCTCACTTCCTGATGTAGAAGAGGCCGAAAAAGGGTCAAAAGGTCATGCGTTTCATCTGTTCCCACTTTGTTTAAGCTGGCCTGCTTCCTTTCCAAAACACAGATTATTAAATTAACGCTGGAAAGGAGGCCGTTCCCCAGCGCTGAACCGCGACCGAGCCGAAGCCGGATGAAGAAAGAAAACGAGGCAAGAAGAGGTGCGCTCCGGAGCCGCTTCACAGCTCTGGAGGGTTCTAAAGAGAGATCCGATAAAAGTGCTTTCCATTTCTCCGGCGTCACGTGCGGCGCCGCTGATAAACCTGCCACGCTGAACGTTTGTCTCAGAGTTCATTAGGCTCACATGACAGTTCTGGCAGGAACGCTATCGATCGATCAGCTCTGGAAAGGGAAAACAGATGGATACAAACGAGTGAGAGAGCTCGCGGTCGCACTGGAATTCAGAAACACGGAGAACCCGGTTCTCGATTTCACATTTAAACGTCTCAGAGAGACCGCACTTATGAACAGAAGTCCTGACAGAATAAACACACTTGCATGAGTCTTAATAAATGTTATAATTCTTTTTTTTTTTTTTGTCTGAATCCTGAATTCAGTTCCAGTAACTTCACTCCACTGGACCTTATTATTTAAGATAAATGTCCGTGTGTGAAACCGAAACCCTGACGAACGTCCCGCTCACTTCAGAGTTTTATCATTACTATTATTATTATTATCAAATTCAGACCAGTTTGAGAAATCCCACATGGTTTAATTAGGTTTTAAGGAATGATGGAATTGGGATCGGACTCTTATGCTCCGCTCGGAAATTAGGACCCTTTCATTTTCTGAATTATTAAAAGTGTCTAATACACTGTGATTTTCATGAAGCGGTATTCCTTACAGCCATATTACACCACACTGTGGTATTCCAATCCATGCATTTCCCAGCTATTCCATACACTCTGGCATTCCGTACACTGTGGTACTCCATACGCTGAAATATTCCTTCCCCCAATAAATCAGACAAAATAATAAATCCTGTATTAAATATACACTAGTGTTTCTTTGATTTATCCCTTTTCCCCATTAAAGCTGTGTGTGAGTGCAGACAGTAAAATTCCAGCAAGGAAGCGTTAGCGATGCTAAAATAATGCCTTTTAAAAATGTATGAAATAAAATGTTAACAGAATGTGCTTTAATAATTGTATAAAATCATGTTTCCTGTGTTTGAGTATTTGTGCGAGTGAGTGAGTGAGTGTGTAAGAGTGTGAGTGAGTGTCTAAGAGTGTGAGTGAGTGTGTAAGAGTGTGAGTGAGTGTGTAAGAGTGTGAGTGAGTGTGTAAGAGTGTGAGTGAGTGTGTAAGAGTGTGAGTGAGTGTGTAAGAGTGTGAGTGAGTGTGTAAGAGTGTGAGTGAGTGAGTGAGTGAGTGAGTGTGTGAGTGTGTAAGAGTGTGAGTGAGGTGAGTGTGTAAGAGTGTGAGTGAGTGTGTAAGAGTGTGAGTGAGTGTCTAAGAGTGTGAGTGAGTGTGTAAGAGTGTGAGTGAGTGTGTAAGAGTGTGAGTGAGTGAGTGAGTGTGTGAGTGTGTAAGAGTGTGAGTGAGGTGAGTGTGTAAGAGTGTGAGTGAGTGTGTAACAGTGTGAGTGAGTGAGTGAGTGTGTAAGAGTGTGAGTGAGTGAGTGAGTGAGTGTGTAAGAGTGTGAGTGAGTGTGTAAGAGTGTGAGTGAGTGAGTGAGTGTGTAAGAGTGTGAGTGAGTGAGTGAGTGTGTAAGAGTGTGAGTGAGTGAGTGAGTGTGTAAGAGTGTGAGTGAGGTGAGTGTGTAAGAGTGTGAGTGAGGTGAGTGAGTGTGTAAGAGTGTGAGTGAGTGAGTGTGTAAGAGTGTGAGTGAGGTGAGTGAGTGTGTAAGAGTGTGAGTGAGTGAGTGTGTAAGAGTGTGAGTGAGTGTGTAAGAGTGTGAGTGAGTGAGTGTGTAAGAGTGTGAGTGAGGTGAGTGTGTAAGAGTGTGAGTGAGTGAGTGAGTGAGTGTGTAAGAGTGTGAGTGAGTGAGTGTGTAAGAGTGTGAGTGAGGTGAGTGAGTGTGTAAGAGTGTGAGTGAGTGAGTGAGTGAGTGTGTAAGAGTGTGAGTGAGGTGAGTGTGTAAGAGTGTGAGTGAGTGTGTAAGAGTGTGAGTGAGTGAGTGAGTGTGTAAGAGTGTGAGTGAGGTGAGTGAGTGAGTGAGTGTGTAAGAGTGTGAGTGAGGTGAGTGTGTAAGAGTGTGAGTGAGTGTGTAAGAGTGTGAGTGAGTGAGTGAGTGTGTAAGAGTGTGAGTGAGTGTGTAAGAGTGTGAGTGAGTGAGTGAGTGTGTAAGAGTGTGAGTGAGTGTGTAAGAGTGTGAGTGAGGTGAGTGTGTAAGAGTGTGAGTGAGTGAGTGAGTGAGTGTGTAAGAGTGTGAGTGAGGTGAGTGTGTAAGTGTGTGAGTGAGTGAGTGTGTAAGAGTGTGAGTGAGTGAGTGAGTGAGTGTGTAAGAGTGTGAGTGAGTGAGTGAGTGTGTAAGAGTGTGAGTGAGGTGAGTGTGTAAGAGTGTGAGTGAGTGAGTGAGTGTGTAAGAGTGTGAGTGAGTGTGTAAGAGTGTGAGTGAGTGTGTAAGAGTGTGAGTGAGTGTGTAAGAGTGTGAGTGAGGTGAGTGTGTAAGAGTGTGAGTGAGGTGAGTGTGTAAGAGTGAGAGTGAGTGAATGAGTGAGTGAGTGAGTGTGTAAGAGTGTGAGTGAGGTGAGTGAGTGAGTGAGTGTGTAAGAGTGTGAGTGAGTGAGTGTGTAAGAGTGTGAGTGAGTGAGTGAGTGAGTGAGTGTGTAAGAGTGTGAGTGAGTGTGTAAGAGTGTGAGTGAGTGAGTGAGTGTGTAAGAGTGTGAGTGAGTGTGTAAGAGTGTGAGTGAGTGTGTAAGAGTGTGAGTGAGGTGAGTGAGTGAGTGAGTGTGTAAGAGTGAGAGTGAGTGTGTAAGAGTGTGAGTGAGGTGAGTGAGTGAGTGAGTGTGTAAGAGTGAGAGTGAGTGTGAGTGAGGTGAGTGAGTGTGTAAGAGTGTGAGTGAGGTGAGTGTGTGAGTGTGTAAGAGTGTGAGTGAGGTGAGTGAGTGAGTGAGTGTGTAAGAGTGTGAGTGAGGTGAGTGAGTGAGTGAGTGTGTAAGAGTGTGAGTGAGGTGAGTGAGTGAGTGAGTGTGTAAGAGTGTGAGTGAGGTGAGTGAGTGTGTAAGAGTGTGAGTGAGGTGAGTGAGTGAGTGAGTGAGTGAGTGTGTAAGAGTGTGAGTGAGGTGAGTGAGTGTGTAAGAGTGAGTGAGGTGAGTGAGTGTGTAAGAGTGTGAGTGAGTGAGTGTGTAAGAGTGTGAGTGAGGTGAGTGAGTGAGTGTGTAAGAGTGTGAGTGAGGTGAGTGAGTGTGTAAGAGTGTGAGTGAGTGAGTGTGTAAGAGTGTGAGTGAGGTGAGTGAGTGTGTAAGAGTGTGAGTGAGGTGAGTGAGTGAGTGAGTGAGTGAGTGTGTAAGAGTGTGAGTGAGTGAGTGTGTAAGAGTGTGAGTGAGGTGAGTGAGTGAGTGTGTAAGAGTGTGAGTGAGGTGAGTGAGGGTGTAAGAGTGTGAGTGAGTGAGTAGAGTGTGAGTGAGGTGAGTGAGTGAGTGAGTGAGTGTGTAAGAGTGTGAGTGAGGTGAGTGAGTGTGTAAGAGTGTGAGTGAGGTGAGTGAGTGTGTAAGAGTGTGAGTGAGGTGAGTGAGTGTGTAAGAGTGTGAGTGAGGTGAGTGAGTGTGTAAGAGTGTGAGTGAGGTGAGTGAGTGAGTGAGTGTGTAAGAGTGTGAGTGAGGTGAGTGAGTGTGTAAGAGTGTGAGTGAGGTGAGTGAGTGTGTAAGAGTGTGAGTGAGTGAGTGTGTAAGAGTGTGAGTGAGTGAGTGAGTGTGTAAGAGTGTGAGTGAGGTGAGTGAGTGAGTGAGTGTGTAAGAGTGAGAGTGAGTG
>NC_080725.1:15130000-15175000 GCF_019097595.1 Hemibagrus wyckioides
ATACCAGCTGGTCATTTTCCGGAGCTGCTGGTCTGAATGTTTAAGGCAGAGGCTTAGAGTTTAAAGCGAATTTAAGCATTTGAAACCAGCAGACTGCTTACGCTTAAGCTGATGACCGGGGTGCATTCAAGAGTCCAATCCAGACCAGGAAGGTTTGAGAAAAGCAAACCGGATAAACACGGATACGTCAAATAGCGATCTCCTTTTACGGATTTCCTACATGTGGAAAGAACCTCGAGCTGAAAAGTACAAGCCTCACTGTAAGCTAACAGGAAAACCCCGCACTCCTCCCCCAGTGTAAACGCCTCACCGCGGTGATTTATACTTGGTCCGTGTAAACGCACTGCACTGCCGGGTCTTTTTATTGCATCATATCATATGCTTTATGTTCTTTCATTAACAAACAGTCCAGTAAAGAGCTGCATGGATTACAACATTTTTGAAATGAGGTTCTGTAGCCAAACTATTGTGAGAAGCTATGTTACAGAAGAGTAATTCTATAGGAGTGAAAATGAGGGGCTGAAAGAATAGAGGAATAAACAGCACTGTTTCCAGCCAGCTGAGACCACTCCCACTTTTCCTGCTTACACGTGGAATATTACAGAAGTGCATAAAACCTTAATGAAAAACAGTGATGGTGGAAGAGTTGATGCATTTGTGTGTTTTTGTGTTAAACTGCTGCGAGGTCACCGCACGCATGAAGCGCCGACGCGACCTTGGTCTCCTGATCAGACTGACAGCGGTATAAACTCCCCCTGATTGTGTACATTTGGTAAGAATTATGATGATTTTCAGAATTTATTCAGAACAGCGATGAGAAACAAACAGTGATTAGCGCGAGCGCATTCCAGAAACTTCCGTAATATTTACCGTTTACGGTGATACATCGGCCGATGAAGGAGAGCCGCCACATTACGCTCTCATCTCGTAACGTGAAGCGACAGTACACGATGCCTGCTTTAGAAATGTTTGGGGCGATTTAAACAAAAATGAACAGAGCCGCGATCGTTATCGTGTTTCAGAGGAGCGTTCGGGCCGATCGCAGGAGTGTGGGGTACACAAACAAAATCACAGCCGTAAACAGCCAAAGCAAAACATTTCACCTTCGAAAAGATCCATTACGGAAACCCTCCTCTTCAATTACTTCCATTTTCTCTTCAGAAAAGTAAACAAGTCGCTTGTTTTCCCGTTAACCTTCCCGTCCGTGGCATGTTTCGTCTTTCACCTCTGCCACCGCCAATTTGCCATGTTGCCCTTAAAGGTTCACAGTCATCTTTTTGACATGTATTGCAAGTGACATTCCATCTGAGAATCTCCTCTGTAATGAAGCGCCTGCATTCAGAGTGAGATCATTTCAGGCCCAGGCTCTTGTCAGCGCCTGAGTCATGGCGCTTCAGCTCGCCTCAGTTATTAGCATCAGCTGAAAAGTGTTTGGCCAGCTGCTGGAAAGAGGAGAGAAGGAGATGAAGAAAGCACCTCGGAGAAGACTTTTCATCAGGAGGTTCACCTTTCCTAGTGCACTACCATTTTTTTAATCCGGACCCCGGAGAGACTGAGGCCTTCAGAGGCTCCGGCGCAATTTACAATCAGAAAAAATTAATCCAGTCCGAGACGTCGAAGAGGCGCGGCCTTGGCTCGGATGGGATGGGCAGTGAAAAGGCACATGTGGAAGGAGTTCTGTGTTTCGCAGGTTACCCGAGTGTTTCACGTCCCTGGGGAAAGCAATCAAGGCGTCCGGATGCTCCTGACTTACCCTGCATCGGAGAGGCCTATGCAGGTGCAGTAAGAGGGAGTCCACCCGGGGTAGGGGCCCTACTGAAGTCACACGCCGCACTCCGTATGGAAGGAAAGTCGGCTTCCATTACTGTTATTCCGTGTTGGTCGGCCAGAACAGGTTTAACGTGTCTCCGTAGCCACTGGAGGACAAGAGACCTAATATTTTCACTCAACTTCAGTTTGTGAAAGACGGAGAGAAGTCATGCTGGGAAATTTGCTGAAATCACAACCGTTTAGTCTTGCGCTGATGGATAAATTACTGAGGAAACCCCCGAGATATATAGAAGCCAAGCGATGGAAGAACTTTTTGGATAGCTCTTTCTTCTCCATTATCTCTGGTCACTGCTTAGTAAAGTTCCATCTGAGACCAACACCATCTCAGTATACTAACACAAATGTGTCGTTCAGTTTAATCGTGTCAGCGAGCTGTGGAAAAGCTCTCACATGCTCACGGATCCTGATGATGGCAGGTGTGTCGCTCATAGAGGACCTGAAAATAATGGAAATGTTGAAAGAGCTGGAGTGTGAACCTTTGGCCCAGCGATCTGAGGACTTGCTAATGTAAAATGCATCACCCAGGCCCTGTGTCACATTAGCAGAAAGCAGGCATGCATTAAGTCTCATGAAGTCACATGCATTATGCATGCCTCACACATGTTGCCTTAAGACAGAGTGGCACAAGAGCAGCGACGAAAAGCAAAGTCGGAATCGAGTTCTCTCTCTGATGCCAGCGCATACATTAGAATTAATGGAGGACTCGTCTTTCGCGAGGATCACCTTTCTCCTGGGTTATCCCTCCATAGATGAAAATTATTCTCAGAGCCAGTGTAAGAGGATCTCAGGCAAAAGTGAACAGAGTAAAGATGGCCGCCTCATCATCAGATGTTTACGCATGTTTAAGTGCAGACAGACTTCCTGACTTGGACACCGGTTCAGCGGAAAGGCTCGGTGTAATGCGAACCGTACCGACTCGTTGCAAACACACGCTATTGTTTGCTAGCATTGATGAAATTAGCCATGAAAACTTCAGATGGACTGCGGTCACTGGCTCTTGTCCACTCAGGCCTGTTGAGGACTCCGTTCCAGACAACCACCACCAGGCCACAAAAAACAACACAGGGATTAAAAGACGAGAGCAACAAGTGGATGTTTGAAAGCATGTCTTTTGTATTCTCCAGTGGACCGGCACATGTCCGAAACCTCACCCGAACAGATCTTTAGATGCTGTTTCTGGACATGTGTGTGTTCTGTGATGTTTATAATTTACGTTTGATTCACTCCAAACTCCGCATGTACTACACACACCTCATTTTAATACACACCGAATGCTCTTGAAGAGGGTGTGGCTGAGCTTCATCAGTAGGTCACATGACCGTCACATGACCGTCACATGCCTGTAGTGTTGTAGCTGGACTTGGAAATCAATTACTTTGAATCAAAAACCCTGGAAGTGTCGCTTCTTTAAAACTCCCCTTTTCTTTTTCCATCTCAGTTACGCTGTGAGTCGACAGAAAAGAGAAAAGAGCGGCATTATACTGGAGATTCATTATGGTGAGGAAAAAGAGCAGAACCTCTCTTCCCACAGGATATCACACAATCCTTCCTGACACGTCAGTTCAGCTGGGATTTACATTACCTGGAGTCATTTCTACTACTCAAGTTTATAGAAAGGAAAAACACGTGCACATGAAGTCTGATAAAAATGACCAACCTGATGGATTCAGACTAAAGTCCTAGAGTTACTCTGGGAATGAGAGATAATTACATCAAGGTTTTATATGTGTAACGTGATGTCCAGGTCTAAAAAATTCCTTCCCACACCAAGATACTGGGCGGAAAAATACAAACAGAAAAGTAAAATGACACAAACAAAAATATTATTTCAGGATCTAATACATTCCTTTGGATTTAAAGGGCAAGGCATAAATCCTGCTTATCTTATAATCTGGCCATGTTTGAGAAGAAGCCTGCTAGCTAAACACTGCACTGTGTTAAAGTAATGGCTCCTGCACTAGCTATCGGATGAGGAGCTAGTCCTAACACACCAAGTGAAGCATTACATTGTGTATCTAGCATCCGGGCAACTTCAGGGCACCTAAAGTAAAAGCTCGGCTGTTGATTAAGACGCTGGTAATGATGCGAGTTCATAAATGGTCAGATTGGGTGATTTCATTTCACTGAAGCTCCGCCCTGGCTGAGCCTGGACTCCTGCAGCTTTAAAAGAAAAGAAAAGAGAGAGGAGGGGTGTTTTATATAAATATAGTGGATGAGTAACAGATGATATGACACTCATGCACTAGGACACTTTAAAGCAGCGGTGTTATGATGGTCTTATTCCTCTTGACGTTTCCTGAAGCCGTACACGAGAGGGATAAATCAGAGTTCCTTTAAAGTGTCTCCGGTTTCAGCGTGTCGCTGACCCCCGTCACCCGTCTTCCCCTCCACCAATCACTGCTTTCATCCCTCTCTTCCACGAGTCCTCTCCCTCTGTTCTCTCGCTCTCTCTACACCATGGGTGATAATGGAACACAGTTGCGGCTCGCTCGCTGGCTCGGCGGCTCGGCTTTAATGCGTCAGATCGTTGTGGAGGATTACAGAGGCGCCCAAACCCTCCGCTCATTTACACAGTTACAGCAACTACGAGCTGAGACCTACAGGAAATCTAATTAACAGACCACCAGTGACAGACGCCCTGACTGATCACAACCAAACACACACACGCACACACAGACACACACACAGAGAGAGAGTTCTGTGATTGTAATTCCACCTGACGAGTCTTACTGCGCTACCTATAGAAAGGCCCCTGGCAAGAATTTAAATTCAGAAACCTTCTGTAAAGCATCTGATCTTCTATTATCCCTCATCTATTATTATTTTTATGATTATTATAGAGCCTTGTAAATGTGTGTCTAGTTAAATACCAATAAACACCAACATCTCCAACAAACGCCGGTGTTTTTGAACATTGAGTATTCTTCATCAGATGCCTACAAACACTGCAGTTATCCAGTGAAAACCAATCTCTTGCACTAAACACTAACACTTTCCTCATTCTAATCTTCTAGAAACTTCCCAGTAATCACGGTGTTTAGTGTTTAAGGCTGAGTTGGTGATTATTAATGCGACATCAGCGGTGCACAGTGACACCTGTTGATTCCCTCTGTCCGGGTCACAGAGCCTCAAACCCACCCGTGAACCCTGAGCGAGTAACACTACACCCTTTTAACCCGGGGCAAGAGAAACTCTACACCAGCAGGGGACATGGAGAGGAACAATCAGCCTGTTAACACCACCGCAACCACACATCCATCTGACCCTCTCATCAAGCAGCAGCTGAGCCACACTCAACAACAACAACAACAACAACAATAATAATAATGGGCTGTTTAATAAAGCTAATAAAGCTGGGCAGTTGCAAGCGATGGATTGTGTAATGAAAAAGATTTCTACATCACATCATTACACAACCATCAACTTTTCGGCTCTGAGGGTCATTTGGCTTCAGATCGATTGAGGAAACACTTTTGCCCAACAAAAACGCTAATGATAATAAAATAACAACGCACAACGTGCGGTCATTCGTGGCTCTCGCTTTGAGCGGAACCGCCAAATTAAACCATTAAACCCTGACTGTCCGCTTCGCGCCAGAAGTCTGTGGCGGTGTTTTATTACTGAGGAATAAAACGCATAGCAGGGAAGTTTATGAGGGGGCCGTTATGATTCTGGAGCGAGGATGAGTTTCCATGAGGGAAAAGAGGGAATTAAGAGGAGGGGGGAAAAGGAGGGGGGGTTGGGGTGAGAAGAGAAAAGCCAAGCAGCCCCAATCCTGCTTAATACCCCCCTCAGCTGCTTTACCCACTCTAATAGCTCTAATAGAGGGGCTTTACTACTGCAGCAGGGCTTTCAGAGAAAGAAAGGTTAAAGGTCAACCCGTCAGCATTCCTGTCTGCCTCCCTCAGCGACACAAGTGCACTTTTTTTTTACCCCCCAAAAAATGAGGCCTACTGAAAGTTTCAGCCGTTCACTAAACTACACTTGAACCCTGTAAAATCCTGAGAAGGAGGAGCTGTCAGCAGAAAGGTGGGACGTGGAGGTGCAGCAGACGAGAGATTTAGCAGCCGAAGCTCAGGACAGGTTTAAATGTTGGTTTAGGAACGGCACGTGAAGAATGCGTGGCTGAATCCAGCTAGGACTGAGTGTTTACGTCGTGAAGCTGATGATAGCGCTCTGACAGCGTGCTGTTGTGTGTAATTACAGCCCGGACCACCGGCGCATCGGAACGCACAAGTCGGCCTTTTTTCTTCCGTCTGCGTTTGCCATCACAAGTTGGTGTTGCGTGTGTCTCAGTGCGAGGAACGCAGCTCAAAGACTCGTCCTTCATCACACACTTCTTACTCTTCCTCATCTCAGACACAACACACTCGTCCTTCCAAAGGCGATGAAGCAGCAGCTGAGTGAGGCAGTGATTACCACCGTCATCTGAAAAGAGTTTCTGAACACAGCCTCACCTTATCGGCACTCTCTTACTCTCAAGCCAAGACTGAAATGAAGCTGAATCTTTTCTTCACTTCCTTTTATTCATAAGGCTGCTCTTTATTTTATTCAGATGATCCTCATGTTCTGTTACAGTAAACAGTAAAATGAGAGAGAGAGAGAGAGAGATTAAGAGTAATTTGTGTGCAGTGCCACTGAACAGAGTTGCTGATTGGTTGGATGCTGCAGCACCGGTTATGACAACAATACAGATGGATCAGACGTGTAGCGCAAACAAGTGTACTGCAGAACTCACTGCACTTTCATTCGCTGTTAATGAGAATAATCCCAATTAGATCAGCGATCAGGACTCCATGTCAGAGGTCACAGACTGCAGGAAGTCTGATCAGAGCAGGAGAATCAGACTGAGGGAGATCAGACAAGAATGTGAGGCTCTGCTCAGGTCCTGAATGAGAGCTGTAAGCTTCTCTCTCATGTGGAAACTCTTTCCAGCTGAAGGACTGCTACTGCCAATTAACTAACGCCAATTCCTGTAGGACTCACTCAGTGTGTGTGTGTGTGTGTGTGTGTGTGTGTGTGTGTGTGTGTGTGCGCGCGTGATTCTTTTCCCACCAGGCGAATGAAGCAGCGGCCGTTTTAAAGCTCGTTGGTGTTTATTTAACAGCCGCTTTCATTAACCACTCAACTGTAAAACCATTACTGAGAAACCGAGCAGAGGAAAGACGGGGGGGAGAGAGAGAGAGAGAGAGAGAGAGAGAGAGAGAGAGAGGGAGAGACAGAGGGAGAGAGAACAGAAAGCAGGTAAAAAGTTGAAAAGTCTATCTCTCTCTCTTCTGTATACATTTGGAACAGATGTTGTGTGTAGTTCGTCTACATGCAGTAATATTTAACTCTGCACTTCACCACACGTGTGTGTGTGTGAGTGTGTGTGAGAGAGAGAGAGAGAGAAAGAGAGAGAGAGAGAGAGAGAGAGAAGTAAGTTATCTGTGACATGTTTGAGAGGAAAAGTCCAGCACTTTAGGGTGAATAAACAACACACACACACACAGAGAAAACAAGACTAACAATATAGTATGCAAGCTGTTCTGTTTTTTTTTTCCTCCAGACACAGTGACAGTAGAGAGGAGACAGGAGCATCATCAGGAGCATCATCACCTCCCTCAGACTGTGGTGAAGCTCCACCCCCTCAGCTCTCCATCATGGTTCTGGATTAAACAGAGGAACGTGTCCATCACCTCAGAGGGCACAGATACATAGGACCAGAAGAGGTCGTGGAAACAGATGAAATGTGAGAGTGAGTAGACCAAGCACAGCGTCGCCGCCGTCCTCACAAACATCAACACCGTGTCAGAACACAACTCATCAACTCATTTAGAATATAATAAACACCACAAGACAGAGCCCAAGAAATTCCGAGTCTAAACCCGAGCCGGAGCAGAGCCTCACAGAGGATGATTATCCAGCGGAAAAAGAGGAAAATGTTCCAGAGCGCAGTTCCAAACAGCAGCATGGCCATTAAAGTCAATAACAGAGATTCCTAGCCAAATGCTTCCCGCTTTCAGAACGACAATTACAGCCAGAACACACACACACTATCACACACACCTTCTCACTCTCACACACTCTCTCTCTCACACTATCACACACACCTTCTCACTCTCACACACACTCTCTCTCACACTATCACACACACGGTCACTCTCACACACACACTCTCTCACACTACCACACACACACCTAATGAAACGCTGCACTGCTATTATAGATTCATTTGTTAAACACTCAATTCCTCAAAACTAAATTCATTAATATCATTATTTTTATAATAATAATGAATGAATAATTATCAATATGGTTTTTGCCCTGAAACTAGGAAATTCAGTCAATTACTAAGAAACTGAAAAAAGAGGAACTTAATTACTGACATGTTCATTTCTAATTCTATTTCAGTCAGACTTAAAAATTAAATTAAAAATTAAATTAAAATTACAAATGAAATTACAAAAAAAATTTTTTTTAGAATTTGAATTAAAAGTTTATAAATATTTGTATTTATTTTTGGTTATATTCTGTACCTGATTTATTGTTATATTTACGTATTTCGGGCACTTCTATAAATTTTATCATTAATTAACTTATTTATTTAATTGTAAAAATACAGTGACACACACACACAGTGGGATTAGCACTTTACAAGACAAACTTCAAACCAGCTTCATTTTCCACTCTCTTGTGAGTTTTTTGGACATTGCATTTTATTCTAAAGCAGTCGCATGTAAAATGCGAGTAATCATTTAAAAAGAAATAAAGAGCAGGCCTCGTGTTGGTTTTGGGCTCAGCGTTCTCATTCATTGGTAATTTTATGACTCTGAGGGGAATCTGAGGAACCTTTAACAAGCGCTCACTTTCCATACACATGTAAATACACACAAGCCAAAAAAACACACTTGTGGTGGAACCCCAGGTACTCCCTGTCCTTCCACACACACACACAGAGCAGCGGCGTCTCTCTGTGGTGTGTTAAAATCTCCGCCTGTCGACCGCAAAACCGTGGAAATTCAATTAGAGCCACTTTAGTATTTCATAAAGCGAGAGGAGGAATGCTCATAAACCCCGCCTCCCTCTCTCCGTCTATCTCCATCTCTCTCTCTCTCTGTATGCCACAGGGACAGCGAATGACATTTCTACTGCTCCATAGACGCTCGTAAATCAGGGGGATTTGGCCGAGCTCCTGGCAGACAGAGTGACCGCTGGATTTCCTCCTACAGATCACGGCTTATGCCAGAGAGCACACACACACACACACACACACACACACTGCAGAGGGACCAGAGATGCCACTAAGATCCCCCATCAGCTGCACGATGTGGGGATGAATCAGCGATGCGGGATGCGTCTGCACCAGGACACTTGAAGAGCCGGCTGCCTCTGCTAGGAGGTTAAGATCATCTTTCTTTCTTTCTCTCTCTAATTCTTCTTTTTTTTATTCTACATTGATTGATTTATTTATTTTAATATTTTTCTCTCATTTTCTTTTCTCCCATTTTGTCCCTATTTTTCTTCTTCCCTTCTCCCATTTCATTTCATTTAGGTAAGTGGTACAGTTCACTTAATTCCCTTACTTTTTATTTATTAAAAACCAAACTTTATTATTTTCTTATTTAGGTTTTTCTATCTTCCTTTAGCGCTTTCTTTTCTTTTTATTTTTCCCCCCTTTCTTTTCTCCTTCATTAAATGCAAGACTTTTTTATTTGAAATTTTCTTCAGCCATTTGATGTAGTTTTTCTCTCTTCCTATACATTTCTTCTTCGCTACCTCTATTAGGTTAACGTTGTATAGCTTCATACAGTGCTACAAAAAAAAAAGTGTTTATTGTCGTCTAGAGAGAGAGGTACATAAATAAATAAACAAACAAACAAACAAAGCATGTATACATGTCAATACTTATGGAGATGACGACTCAGTCTTAGTTCCTTTTAGCTACAAAGAAAAATCCAGAACTTCAGGGGGAACACACACACACACACACCAGACACACATTCACACTCTCTCTCACACTCACACACACTCCTCCATCATATATCACAGAGGAATGAGGGAGCAGCCTGTCCTCATCCCTCCGTCTGGGATCATTTCTAAACTCTACCCCTACACACACACACACACACACACACACACACACACACACACAGCTGCCAAACTCTATTCTGCACTCCAGGTGTGACAAATAAAATACAATAATGAAGTGTGCACTATAGCACACACAACCTCTCACACTGCTACATCAACACACACACAAACACCTTATTTTACCCACCTGTCTGTGTTTCCTTTCCCCATCTCCCTCTCTCTCTCTCCCTCTCTCTCTGTGTCTATCCTCCTTCTACCTATCTCTCTCCAGTCATGTCTAACCCGAACCCTTCTTTCTGACTTCATCCTTTTCTCTCTCTTTCTTTTATTTATTTATTTTTTATTTTTATGTTACTTGAGCATGTAAGAGAAGACAGGAGTGATGTAAAGGTGAGCACTAACATCCTAAACTTAAAGAAGAGAGGATGAGGCGGTGGTGAAGAAAGACCCTGACGCTTTAGGACTGTGCATTGGTTGCTATGGTTACGTCCGACTCTGTTTTTGTCACTTTTCTCCAAAACATTCCTGTGCATTATAAATCACGCGCTGCGTAAATACACACAGCTCATTTTTCTTATTTCTGTTTAGTAAAGCACAAATACTGGTCTAGCCCAGCGGTGTTGTTTATGTGCGTTGCCATGGTTACTGTATAACACAATATCAGAAGTGTCGAGATGCGATTTGACTAGGGATTGGATCTATGACACAGTGACACGTGCATTGGCCGACCAATCAGAAACAAGTACCTTATGCTGTGGTGTGAGCTGGTGGTGGTGGTGGTGGTGTGAGCTGAAGTTGCAAATATGAACAATGTGTTAATAAATAAACCGCATCAACATGAAAACAGAAGCTAATAGACTGTGAGTGTTCGACTGCGAGTGTTCTACTGTGTGTGTGTGTGTGTGTGTGTGTGTTCATATGGTTTCCATCCCACAGCAGCTGAATGAGCCAACAGTCAGGGATTCGTTCACTGCCAAGTATGTTTCACCCAGTCACTGTGTGTGTGTGTGTGTAGTGACTACTTCAAAGATGGTTCATTAAACACAAAGTCCCCAAAGTGCACAGTGAAGAGGAAGTGCAGACCATTAACGGACACGGACACACACACACACACACACACACACACACACACACACACACACGACAAATGCATAAAATGGCATGACACACTATGTTTACAACCTAAAGTGAAGTCTGCTGTATGTCTAAGAAAGCTGTGTGTGTGTGTGTGTGTGTGTGTGTGTGTGTGTGTGTGTGTGTATTACCTGAGCAATGTTCTTGTTGAGCAGGTAAACACCGTACTCGAAGTGGAATCTCTCTCCGCGTGGATAAAGAGGGAACCTGAAACACACACAAACACACAGTTATTTATCTAAATAATTCAGAAGCACTTTTGAAGTCAAAGTAACGGATGGATAAGGAAAAGAGGCGTGGCCACTGTGTGAGTCTGAGTGAAGGAGGCATGGGACACAAAAATTGTTGGAAAGGAACATCTCAGCTTGACTTCTCAATAAAGAAGTAAGACGTGGGAAGTGGGAGGTGAAGTTCCAGCTTCATCTCTGACTCTGGAGACTCCTTTCACACATGATATACACCGATTATGTAGATCATAACATTATGACCACCTGCCTAATATGGTGTTAGTCCCTGATTGGTGTATTTACCAAAAATCTCACCACATCAGTGTTTTCTTAATCTGATAATGCAAAGCGTGCGTTGTACAAGTCCCTGTGAATGAACTGTTATTATAAAAACGATAAGGTATCAGAGCAAGTGCATTAATACACCAATCAGCCATATTATTATGAACAGGTGAAGTGAATAACACTGATTATCCATGTCACCTGTTAGTGGGTGGGATATATTAGGCAGGAAGTGAACTTTTTGTTCTCAAAATTGATGTGTTAGAAGCAGGAAAAATGGACAAGCGTAAGGATCTGAGCGAGTTTGACAAAGGCCAAATTGTGATGGCTAGATGACTGGTGGCCAAGTCTCATTGATGCACATGGGGAGTGCATAACAGTTTGTTGTGTATGGTCAGAGTGCCCATGCTGACCATTGTGCACCGCCGAAAGCACCGACAATGGGCACGTGAGCATCAGAACTGGACCACGGAGCAATGGAAGAAGGTGGTCTGGTCTGATGGATCACGTGTGGATGGCCGGGTACGTGTCCGTTGGTTACCTGGGGAACACATGACACCAGGGTGCATTATGGGAAGAAGGCAAGCCTTCTTGTCACTGCATTTCATGCTTTGGAGAATGTTCTGCTGGGAAACCCTGGGTCCTGCCATCCATGTGGATGTTACTTTGACACGTACCACCTACCTAAGTATTGTAGCAGACCATGTACACCTTTTCATGGAAACGGTATTCCCTGATGGCTGTGGCCTCTTTCAGCAGGATATTGCATCATGGCACAAAGCAAAAATGGTTCAGGAATGGTTTGATGAGCAGAACAATGAGTTTGAGGTGTTGACTTGTCCTTCCTCCAAATTCCACAGACCTCAATCTAATCCAGCATCTGTGGGATGTGCTGGACAAACAAGTCCAATCCCTGGAGGCCCCACCTTGCAACATAGAGGACTAAAAGGATCTGCTGCTAACATCTTGGTGCCAGATCCCACAGCACACCTTCAGGGATCTAGTGGAGTCCATGCCTCGACAGGTCAGGGCTGTTTTGGCAGCAAAAGGGGGACCAACACAATATTAGGCAGGTGGTCATAATGTTATGGCTGATCGGTGTATAAAGCTGTGATGTAAAGCTGCTCTACAGTCAGAGCTGCTGTTAGAGAGAATCACAGTCCAGAATTCAGCAGTGCTGAGACCTAACTAATTAACTATACCTCTCTCTCTCTCTCTCTCTCTCTCTCTCTCACATTCAGCAGTGTGTAGCTTGTCGTTTTTCACTCCTAATACAGTTGGTTGTTTCAGAATGAGTCGTACAGTAACAGAGTGAAGGAGCAGCAGCATTGCACTAAAGCAGGCCAGGTTCTGGACTCGATTACCCACAAGACATCTGGATCGCATCTCAGTGGAGAGGAGGAATATGGGAGCAACATGTGGTTAAAGCCCGCTTCACTGCAAGAATGTGTCAGGGGGGCAGTGAGGAGGAAACTGCCCAGATTCCAAACAAGGGTATGCTAAGGAAAGAGAGGTTAGGGTACGAGTGTGTATATATATATATATATATATATATATATATATATATATATATATATATATATATATATATATATATATATATATATATATATATATATATATATATATATATATATACACACACACGTGTGTGTGTGTCTCATTTATTACCACAGGGCTGAAAAAGACAGGAAAGAATGGTAAAAGAAAGAGAGAGAGAGTTTATGAGTCTATATTTAAGCTAAAGTGCAGTGGAAAGAGTTATAAAAGCAAAAAAAAAAAAAATCAGAATTGACTTCATTCAGCTATATATTAATAAATAAAACAAAAAGAAATGCTGAAAATCTAGAAAATAACATAAAAAGATGCTACACATTAAGATGGAACATTCAATGCTATAAGCTTCTCAGACAGACTGAGATCTAAAAACACGGCACTCTTGATTTGCCCACTTGATTGGGACACGGCCACACATACCAAACGTGCTTGTATGTGAATAGACGAGTTTTCTTTATGTGTCTTTATGTGCACTCCGGCTAACACGCTGTGGTTAGTTCTGCATGCTGAAGGAAAGAAAAATAGCACCAACACACCATCAGGAAGGAGAGAGATCCTCGTAGTGACGTCCAAATCCTGATAAATCCCAACTAAAAGCTTCTCGGAGTGCAGAGCTCGCACATGCATCACCCTCGCACCATTATCAGCAGCCTCACACACACCAATCAACTCACACCTCACTCATCCTCACGAGCTGCGCCTCCGTGACAGTTTAACGACCCGCAGACGGGGTGTGTGGCGTCCTCACACACATCGTTACACACGCACTATACACACACACACTCAGCCAGACGAACAGAAATCCCAAACACTGCCTGGGAGAGGGGGTCAGAGGTCATACTGACACACAGGCCTAATCACTGATACCTAACAGCGGCTAAGGAGTGACATCCACGTTCACTCCCCTACACTCCCTCATTTGGTATGATCCAGCTCAGGACAGGGGAAAGACAGATGGCAAGAGAGAGAGAGAGAGAGAGAGAGAGAGAGAGAGAGAGAGAGAGAGAAGAGGTACTGGATAATTAGCAGGTCAGGTCATTTCTTCTCATCTCACACTAACGAGGCAGCTTTAATGCATTACTTCTAAACATTCAGGTTCTCCTCAAAACCACCTGATCAATCTGCACACACACACACACACACACACACACACGCACACACACACTACCTGCACCAGACAGCCACTAGCTTTCACACACACCTCTTTCTGTCACACACACGAACGTTAAGTCCATAAGAACAAACAGCAGGCTCACTATTACACACACACAGCTGGTTCTAATGGGGAAGTGCTTCGAGTCTACAAACACATCTCAACACACACACACACACACACACACACTCTCGCTCTCTCTAATGGCCATACAGTCAGACTCAATAAATCCAGACTCAGACTCAGTTGTCTAACTGGCTCACAGTTCGATTCTGCTGGAGTTGGAGAGTATAGTCTACACTGACACTCCTCCATCACACTCACAATCGTCACTCGCGATCAGACACATCTGTTCTACAACTTTCCATGAACACATGGCCGGATCTGGGTCTGATTTTGGTCTGGTTCTGGTTCGGAATAAATGACTCATCCAGAGTGGAAGAAGGTGGGCAAATAAATGAGTCATCAAATAAGTCATTCATTTAGTAAATAAGTGAATGAATCAGTGACAGAACAGCTTACTGAATCAGTCTGCAAATGACTCTTTTAGGAATCAGTGATCCAAGGATTATAAATGAATCAGGAAATGCAAACAAATGAGTGAAACAGTGAGTCAGTAAAAAAAGATAATAAGCAAATAAATAACGGAATTTTTGGTAATAACTACATTGTATAATATTCCTTAATGATTCACCGACTGATTTGCCTATTCTCTTCCTGACTCTCACTGAATAAGTCGGCTTTGTCTCAAAGATGGATGGTTAATTGGTGAGTGAACAAACGAGTGAATCAGTGAGTACAGCGGTAGCGTGTCTTAGCTAAAACGCTCCATATTCCGATTAAACAAAAACAATAAATTTGTCACCTCGAGAGGTGGACCTGCGACCCTGATTACACATATCAGATTTTTCAACAATATGTTTATTAAGGTGCTTTTCCACAGGAGAACGTGCGGAATGTGAAGTCTATGATCCATAAAACGTGTAATCACGGTGCAGACTGAGATGCTCGCGTGCTTCACGTGCCGCGCTAACACGTACCGAGGCAGACGTCTAAGTGGGGAAAATGTGGGCTGAGGGAGTAATTGCAGCCCCACGCACTGTGTGGGCATTAAAATGAACGTCTCTGGACCCCAAAGGGCAAATCTGACGAGTTGTATATGGGTCTCCATGGCAACCACATCATCACATCCACATTTGAAAACAAGTGTGTAATCAAAACAGGGCAGAACAGCATGCGATGCTTTTATTGGAGAATAAAAAAGATCAAAATAACCACGGGCATTCAACTTTATTCTGGATCGCTCTAAAAGCCTTTCCATGGCTTCGTTAATGGCTCCGTTATTTATTTACCTAACATCCTTGTAGATTCTGTGCAAAATTAAAAAAGCAAACTTCAGACATCAAACGCGTAACCTCGCTTACACAAACACACCTCTCAGAGAGCAAAACACAGCCATAAATCTGATCACTTATCAGTCAGGACTCGGGGTCGGCCACTTAAAGACGCTTTAATGGTGTTTCTCGAACCTTTCTGACGCTGAAACGCACACACACACCCCTCTCGTTCACATACTGGACCTCGTTCACATACTGGACCTCGTTCACATACTGTGCCTTTTCAAAGTTTTTTTTATCTCCCATACTCAATCGGCTGCAGTAAATCTGCTGAAGTGAGACGGACAGATAAAAGCAAAAACGAGAGAGAGATGGATTAAAGAGTGGACGTGGAGAAAAGACAGGGTGGGAAAGATGAAAGAGGAATATATGTGGCGTGCAAGTGTGTTTAACTCGCGCCCAAAAGGACAGGTGGACATGGATTACACACACACACACACACACGCAAGTTGGCAAACATCATACCGAAAATTGTAGATATTAGACACACAGCAATAAATGTCACCTCTTCATGAAAAACGAACATAAGTCACAAACAGCAGTAAAACCGTAAGTCACCGAGCCAAATGAATGAACAACTCAGTGAATCAACAAAGCGATTGAGTCGGTAAGAACATAAATCATATCAGTCAGGCAGACAGTCAGAGAACAAATAAATCAATGAGTCAGCAAATGAGTGAATCAGTCAGTCAGCAATTAAAACAGAAGGATAATAAATAATAAAAGAAATCAGCAAGCAGACGAATTGGTGAATCAATAACTCAGCAAACAAATTTGTTTGTGTGAATCACCATAACAATGAGTCATGTGGAAAGTGAATCAATTTAACAGGTGAGTCAGGAAGTGAACCAGTGAGTCACTAAGTGAAAGAATCAATCAATAGATGAAGAAATCAGTGAGTGACTGTTCAGACATGCTGGAAACTCCACAAGTCGGCAAGAAAGTGATGAATTCAGCAATCAGCCTCAGACCACCAAACAGCAAGTAAACAGAGAAAAGCAGTTTTTATCACATCACAAAAATATTTTTTTGCATATGATTAGCATAATGTGTAAAAGTCAACGCCCCCTGAAGAGTGGCATATGGAGGAGGAGTGTGTAATTAGCATGAGGAAGCTCTTACTCTCTCTCTTTCTCGGTGAGCTTGTCGGTGATGGTGTCTCGGACGGATGAGCGAGAGCCCCGGTGCATGATGGGATACCTGAGCGGAATCTGCAAGAAGCAGGAAATCATCAGCACCAGGTGCGCCGTGTAGCCGAGGGCAACTGCCACACTCCCATCATCCTTTGCTGCAGAGAGAAATGACGACACAGAACAGTTAAAATGAATGATGGGTAATTAAATGATCGCATGATTGTCTCTATGCCATAATATTTCAGCATCCCAGTCCTGCAGAGTTTAACATTGAGACCCAGGGACTTTCCTGTCCTATATTTTGGGTAAAAATCTGAGATTTGGGATGATCGCTCCTATTGAAACACAACAGGTCAGTCGGTTCATGTTGCTCATTTTAGTGTGCATGACGTCAGTGAGCTGAAACGCAGCGTAACTCACTTCTCTAAACAGGTGTGACGCCAACACCGGAGGCTAATGTCAAGGTTTAGCAACCTGTAATCAAACAGCATGCACTTCCAATATAATGACATACAATTTAAACACACACACACACACACACGATCACGATCACATGACCTCCTGAATAACTTCTTTTCAACAACACTCAAGTGTTCTTCAAGAAATTCAAGTGTTTGATTGTTCATTACTGCTGGAATGTTTAATCTGGATTCAGAGTGACACTTTCTAAACTTGCACGCAATAAAAATAAAGCTTAAAACATCACAAGTATTATTGTGCTCCCCAGTGCCAACGGGTCATTATTTTGACCCCACACACACACACAAACACACGGTTAGATCACTAATAGGCACACTGCATTATCTGCCTTCCTCTAAAGCTATTTCTGCTACACTGAGCGGCCTTTCGGTGTGAAGAGGGCGGAGCTAATTGTATTATAGATGAGTAATAACACTTATTCGCATAGTGGGCGGGACTTAGGCTGTATATTTTGATCAGCTGGCAGCATTTCAGCATGATCAACATTTCACCATGGTATGTTTGCCAAGGAGCTATTTATTATATACACGAGTCTTCAAAATTTTATTTCCTATATTTTTTCATTAATATAAATAAAACAAAAAAACTGCAGGGAAAAACACTGATTCTATGGTTTTCTCTTTTAAAAAAAAAAATGTAAATGACGTTTAAGTGGGCCCAACTATTCTGAATTTTTTATTATTATACCAACCTATAGGATAAACATTAATTGCTAGAATTTTCATTTCTAAATCAGATTTACTGATAAAATAAATACATGGACATCCACATGCTAGCTGATGGTAATGTTAGGCTCCGCCTCCAAAATTCATTTCTCATCTGAACAAAAAGGGAAAATGGAATTTTCTAGAGTCTGATCAATGGAAGTTTTGGTGCTTTCTGTGAAGTCTGATCCAGTGACGAACGGCAAGCTGCTAAAAACCCGCCTGAGAGCTGACGGGACGGAACGAGGCATGAAAACATGTTTGTTTTTGATTAAGTCTCTCCTGTCGTCTTTTCTGCCGTGGGGAAATGAACATGCCGAGTCTCTTCTCCACTCCTCATCCGTGACTTTACAGTAGTGTCCTGTTTGAAATAAAACCCACCAGATCGCCATGGCAATGTCTCAGTGACTGTAGAGTTCCGTGTGAAACACAATTCTTCCCCGTCAACACAGCCACTTTTGTATAAATGATAATGATAATGAGTTACGTGATATTTATACAGCACATCGAATATCATCGCTACGTGGAGGCTGGCTTCATAGGGATGTTTTTGAGTGTGTATGCATGCGTGTGTGCGTATAGCTAAACCTGGCCTCCATTACCTTTCTCTGAACTCTTTGAAGTCATGCTTCCCTGCAGGAGGGAAATCCTGAAACCCTGAATCTGATTTTCTGCCACACACACACACACACACACACACACACACACCCCCACACACAAAGGTCATTGCTGCCAGGCCACATTGGGTAACTCCACTTTGCTTTGGGGGAAAATATGTGAGAGAGCAGAATAACACTCCAGGCCAGAGGTCCACTTGATGTCACTTTAAACAGGGCGCTTTGATGTCACCGCTTTGTGTGTACTGTGTTTATTTACTGTTTTGTTGTCGATGTTATCATGTGGTAAACAACTGAATAAATGATGGCTGTGTCTCAAATCACATGTTTTACTATGCTTATTTACTATTATATACTATGTCATTTATTTGGAGAGGGGTCTGCAGTGTGATTGGTTATTGTGATGATATTTGGAGAGGGGTATGCAGTGTGTTTGGTTATTGTGATGATATTTGGAGAGGGGTCTGCAGTGTGATTGGTTATTGTGATGATATTTGGAGAGGGGTCTGCAGTGTGTTTGGTTATTGTGATATTTGGAGAGGGGTCTGCAGTGTGATTGGTTATTGTGATGATATTTGGAGAGGGGTCTGCAGTGTGATTGGTTATTGTGATGATATTTGGAGAGGGGTCTGCAGTGTGTTTGGTTATTGTGATGATATTTGGAGAGGGGTCTGCAGTGTGTTTGGTTATTGTGATATTTGGAGAGGGGTATGCAGTGTGTTTGGTTATTGTGATATTTGGAGAGGGGTCTGCAGTGTGATTGGTTATTGTGATGATATTTGGAGAGGGGTCTGCAGTGTGATTGGTTATTGTGATGATATTTGGAGAGGGGTCTGCAGTGTGATTGGTTATTGTGATGATATTTGGAGAGGGGTATGCAGTGTGATTGGTTATTGTGATGATATTTGGAGAGGGGTCTGCAGTGTGATTGGTTATTGTGATGATATTTGGAGAGGGGTCTGCAGTGTGTTTGGTTATTGTGATATTTGGAGAGGGGTCTGCAGTGTGATTGGTTATTGTGATGATATTTGGAGAGGGGTCTGCAGTGTGATTGGTTATTGTGATGATATTTGGAGAGGGGTCTGCAGTGTGATTGGTTATTGTGATGATATTTGGAGAGGGGTCTGCAGTGTGATTGGTTATTGTGATATTTGGAGAGGGGTCTGCAGTGTGATTGGTTATTGTGATGATATTTGGAGAGGGGTCTGCAGTGTGATTGGTTATTGTGATATTTGGAGAGGGGTCTGCAGTGTGATTGGTTATTGTGATGATATTTGGAGAGGGGTCTGCAGTGTGATTGGTTATTGTGATATTTGGAGAGGGGTCTGCAGTGTGATTGGTTATTGTGATGATATTTGGAGAGGGGTCTGCAGTGTGATTGGTTATTGTGATGATATTTGGAGAGGGGTCTGCAGTGTGATTGGTTATTGTGATATTTGGAGAGGGGTCTGCAGTGTGATTGGTTATTGTGATGATATTTGGAGAGGGGTCTGCAGTGTGATTGGTTATTGTGATGATATTTGGAGAGGGGTCTGCAGTGTGATTGGTTATTGTGATGATATTTGGAGAGGGGTCTGCAGTGTGATTGGTTATTGTGATGATATTTGGAGAGGGGTCTGCAGTGTGTTTGGTTATTGTGATATTTGGAGAGGGGTCTGCAGTGTGTTTGGTTATTGTGATATTTGGAGAGGGGTCTGCAGTGTGATTGGTTATTGTGATGATATTTGGAGAGGGGTCTGCAGTGTGTTTGGTTATTGTGATATTTGGAGAGGGGTCTGCAGTGTGTTTGGTTATTGTGATATTTGGAGAGGGGTCTGCAGTGTGTTTGGTTATTGTGATATTTGGAGAGGGGTCTGCAGTGTGATTGGTTATTGTGATGATATTTGGAGAGGGGTCTGCAGTGTGATTGGTTATTGTGATGATATTTGGAGAGGGGTCTACAGTGTGTTTGGTTATTGTGATATTTGGAGAGGGGTCTGCAGTGTGATTGGTTATTGTGATGATATTTGGAGAGGGGTATGCAGTGTGTTTGGTTATTGTGATATTTGGAGAGGGGTCTGCAGTGTGATTGGTTATTGTGATGATATTTGGAGAGGGGTATGCAGTGTGTTTGGTTATTGTGATGATATTTGGAGAGGGGTCTGCAGTGTGATTGGTTATTGTGATGATATTTGGAGAGGGGTCTGCAGTGTGTTTGGTTATTGTGATGATATTTGGAGAGGGGTATGCAGTGTGTTTGGTTATTGTGATATTTGGAGAGGGGTCTGCAGTGTGATTGGTTATTGTGATGATATTTGGAGAGGGGTCTGCAGTGTGATTGGTTATTGTGATATTTGGAGAGGGGTCTGCAGTGTGATTGGTTATTGTGATGATATTTGGAGAGGGGTCTGCAGTGTGTTTGGTTATTGTGATATTTGGAGAGGGGTCTGCAGTGTGATTGGTTATTGTGATGATATTTGGAGAGGGGTCTGCAGTGTGATTGGTTATTGTGATGATATTTGGAGAGGGGTATGCAGTGTGTTTGGTTATTGTGATATTTGGAGAGGGGTCTGCAGTGTGATTGGTTATTGTGATGATATTTGGAGAGGGGTCTGCAGTGTGATTGGTTATTGTGATGATATTTGGAGAGGGGTCTGCAGTGTGATTGGTTATTGTGATATTTGGAGAGGGGTCTGCAGTGTGATTGGTTATTGTGATGATATTTGGAGAGGGGTCTGCAGTGTGATTGGTTATTGTGATATTTGGAGAGGGGTCTGCAGTGTGATTGGTTATTGTGATGATATTTGGAGAGGGGTCTGCAGTGTGTTTGGTTATTGTGATATTTGGAGAGGGGTCTGCAGTGTGATTGGTTATTGTGATGATATTTGGAGAGGGGTATGCAGTGTGTTTGGTTATTGTGATATTTGGAGAGGGGTCTGCAGTGTGATTGGTTATTGTGATGATATTTGGAGAGGGGTCTGCAGTGTGTTTGGTTATTGTGATATTTGGAGAGGGGTCTGCAGTGTGATTGGTTATTATGAAACTTTGAGGGGGCGGTAAGCGCCAGGCTTAGATACGCACAAACACACATGCAGGCACCAATTAACTCTGACATGACTCACCTAAACAAACAATTTAACAAATATTTAAATTCATGGGCAGCCATATTATAAACACATCACATTACACACACACACACAAGTTTACCTTGAAAGTCTTCAGAGTTGGGAAGTTTCACACCACAGATCATAAAGTCTGACTGACTGTTCTGTAAACAAGAGGACATTCAACAACAAATTCAGGATATAAGTCTTGTGTGTGTGTGTGTGTGTGTGTGCGCGTGTGTGTCTCTCACCATATCAATAGGGTAGATGTAGGAGAGTTCAGAGAGGAGCTGACGACAGCGGAATGTGAGCTGGGCACTGGACTTCAGGAACAGCTCTCTGTGGAGCAGGGGGCACACATACACACACACACACACACACATTAGTGATATTTAACACGCAAACAGTGATAAAGCACAATATAGAATAATGGAGAGTGAGACTGAAGAAGAGTAAAACAGAGCAATGGAGAATTATACAGAGTGATCATCGTGGAGAGTGATGGAGCCTGAGAGTAATGGAGTGTGAGAGTGATGTAGAGTGATACAGAACAATGGAAAATGAAAGTGACAGTGAGGAAAATAGAGTGATAAAGAGTGATGGATTGTGATGAAAGGGATAGAGGGTGATACAGAGCAATGGAGAGTGATATTGAGAACGTGATACAGAGAGAGGGACAGTGTGATACAGAGAGATGGAGAGTGATACAGAGAGAGGGACAGTGTGATACAGAGAGATGGAGAGTGATAATGAGAGAGTGATACAGAGTGAGGGACAGTGTGATACAGAGAGATGGAGAGTGATAATGAGAGAGTGATAATGAGAGAGGGACAGTGTGATACAGAGAGATGGAGAGTGATAATGAGAGAGTGATAATGAGAGAGGGACAGTGTGATACAGAGAGATGGAGAGTGATAATGAGAGAGTGATAATGAGAGAGGGACAGTGTGATACAGAGAGATGGACAGTGATAATGAGAGAGTGATAATGAGAGAGGGACAGTGTGATACAGAGAGATGGACAGTGATAATGAGAGAGTGATAATGAGAGAGGGACAGTGTGATACAGAGAGATGGACAGTGATAATGAGAGAGTGATAATGAGAGAGGGACAGTGTGATACAGAGAGATGGACAGTGATAATGAGAGTGTGATAGTAATGTGTTTGACCTTTTAGCAGTGCTCTCCTTCTGTAGATCAGTAAGAGTGTCTTGCTCCATGTCCAGAGTCTGGCGTTTGCAGCTGAATGCCTCCTCTGGAATACACACACACACACACACACACACACACACACACACACACACAGAGTAAATGATATGGGACATATCACTCTATTAACAAATTATCCATGTTTATATAAGGAATATGAAGTGCTTATGTACACAGCTTTCTAATAATCATGTTATCCGCTGTTCTTACTGGACCATCAGCCAAGCGGCTCAATCTCACACACACACACACACACACACACACACACACACTTCTCTATCAGATGAAACACAGAGACACTGACAGTACTGATTATCTATAACAGTGTGTTTTACAACTTTGGCCATCTTTAACTGCATCAGCATTCCACCCTTATAGCATCAAAGCGCTCTGTGTGTGTGTGTGTGTGTGTGTGTGTGTGTAGCAGATTTGAAATGTCTGAACACGTCAACACTGGCACGTGATTTTAGCATCTACGATTGAAATATATACACACACACACACACACACACAGAAATAGACAGGTACATAGAGAGAGTCACACAGTTTATGAGACATAAACTGTGTCGCTTTTTGATGATGTCATAACTGTTTTTCTCATCTTACTAATTAGCTATATTTCTATGTCCCCTGACTACCAGTATCGCATAACCTCCAGTGTCCCCTTGTTTCAAGTGTCCCTTAGATTCTAGCATCCCCTAGTTTCTAGCGTCCCATTGTTTACAGTGAACCCTAGTTATCTTGCCCTGTAGTGCACTAGTATGTGGTTTAGGACGCAGCCTTAAGTTTTCTTATGACCACTTTTCACACGTTCACTTTACATTTGTGAAACATCTGGAGATGGTGGCAGGTGTTGGGGGGCCCCCTAATGACTGCATTCCCACTGTGTGTGTGTGTGTGTGTGTGTCAGAGCTAGTCAGGACAGGTTGCTCTGTCTCTAAACTGAGTTTACTAGACTCAATTTGTCAGACACTTTAAGACACCCACAAACACAATGCGTTATGGGATGTTAGTCTGCTGAATCATCATCATATCATTGACTGTATATATGTGTGTGTATGTGTGTGTGTGTTCTAGATAATAGAGCCCAGCCCTTGTGGTCAAACATCCTGCCAACATCAATCTCTCTTTCTCTCTCTCTCTCACACACACACACACACACACACTTGAAAGAGGATTAGGCTGAATGGCAGCAGGCAATGATGAATAGATTTTAGACAAGAGTGTATTGTACATGTGTGTTACCTTCTGAATAAACACAAACCCGAACTTTATACTGTGATGAGGTTACGCCATCAGTTGCAGGATTTATTTCTATTTCATCTTTTCACTTATCCCACAGTAGGCATCTTGAAATCTTCCTCATATTCCTCAAACTATTCCTGAACAAGGCGTGAGCCTATGTGCCATACCACTGTCGTGAAGGTGTTGTACCTGGTCTGTAACTATGTTTAGCATGGGCAGGTAGCACAGGTGAGGAGCTGAAGTCCACATTTACACCCACTGGTCACTAGATGTTGATTAGTTCTCTCTAACAGCACATCTAGTACAGCAGCTTTATGTTAATGCACTCCCTGTAACATAGCTCATTCACAGGGACGTGTACATCCGTTACGCTCCATGTAACGTTCGTTACGTTTACATTTAGTTCATGTAACCATTTCTAATGTTCTTCTGTTTTCTAGGATATTTGGATGCTGTGTGTTGAGCACCAGGACAAATGAAGAGGTGTGGAGGTGTCAGATCTGTATTAATGTGTGATTGACCTGACTCAGGAAAATCCCAGCTCATACATGTGTGTGTGTGTGTGTGTACCTTTCTTTTGAAGGAGAGCTCTCTCTTTCTGCAGTGTCTCCCTCTCTCTCAGCAGAGCTTTCCTCTGTCTCTCCCCCTCGCTCCGTAACACACCGATGCGCAACTGCATACATTCACGCTCCTTCTTCTATAGAGACAGAGAGAGAGAAAGTTGTTTCCTCGCTTTGAGCTCTTTCATCTGTGTTGACGAAGATGACGGTGATGAAGATAAGCTGATAATGGTCATGAGGATCAAAGTGAATATGCTGTGCACCTTATCAGCGTATAAGTGGTGATAGAGCCTCCATCAGCCCTGATACACACACCGTCCCCGACACACACTCGCGTGCTAAACACCAACACCGCTTGCACGACACACACACACACACACCCCCACGAAAAGGAGCGTGTACTTTTCTGAGTATGTGTGTGTGTGTAACTGCTACACGAGCGGCACTGATCACACAGTGAACACGTGGAGGATTACTTACAGCCTTCACTAGACAACATGGTCTCTGTCCACCAGCTTTCTGAGTGGAAGTGTAAAACATTTAAGCACACTGATATTAAACACGCTGATGAGTCTCTCTGCAGTCTCTACACCGTCTTCATGAGCTGCATCTCTGATCTCACCTTCAAAAGTATTTACTAATGTAGAAGATTCCAGAAAACTGCTTCACAAATCAGAGCTTCAGCAGGTTTAAGACCTGTGTGTGTGTGTGTGTGTGTACACAGTGAGGTCAGTTACAGCCACGCTGTGTGTTACTCACTTATTTTTTTGCAATGTTTACTTCTATTTTTTTACTTTCTGACATTATTCTCAGTTTTTCTCTCATTGCTTTGACAGCATTCAGAATTTATTCTTCATCTTATTCATTTTGTCCTTTTCATCCCTTTCATTTCATTTGTTGCTTTTCTTTCAGTTTTTCTTCACTCAATTTTTTTTTCTTGTTTCTGAACAATTTTATTTCATTGTTTTTTCACCTCACTCCTTTTCAAATGTTTTACTTTATTCTCACTTTTATTTTTTATTCTCTTATTTCCTTTTTCTCTTCTCTTCTCGTTTCCCCAATGTCTCTGTTTTATTCATTTTTTTATTTCTTTTTTTTCCTCCTTGCTGTTTTGAGTTTCTCTCTTTCCTTTTATTATCCACTTTCTTGTCGTTTGTTATCCAGAGAGCAGAACCGCAGACGTGGGAGATTTTGTTTTAAACTCTGCTAAATCCTCCCAAACACAAGAGACCGACTGCTGGAGGATCTAATGACATATTTATGAGGATCTGTACAACACAACACAATACACACACACACACACACACTCACTCTCGCTCTCTAAATCCTAACCCATTCCACACATAGGCCTCACATTAAAGAGTGTGTACTTTATCATCATATGAAAAACAGGGGAATTACGCTGTGTGTGTGTGTGTCTTACCCGTTCTGTACAGGCTGCTGTGGTTCTAAGCTTCTCCTCGATCTCTTTCCCGATTTTCTGAACTGTAACCTGTGTCTGCTTTATCGCCTTCTGAGCCGTGTGGAGTCTACAGAGAGAGAGAGAGAGAGAGAGAGGGAGAGAGAGAGAGAGAGAGAAAGAGACTTAACTGTACATTTCTGTATCAATAAACATTTTACAAGCATCTATTTACAGCAAAATCATCAGCAAAACACAACACACACACTCTCTCTTTCTTGCGTCCATTCATTTTTCTCTCTCTTGCAGCCTTCCCCGTTTCTTCTTTCCATTCTCTCCCACTCACTTCCCTTCCACCTTTTTCTCATTTGTTTTAATCGCTCTTTAAATGAATTTGAAAACTATTGTATAAATATTTTTCTTAGTAAAACTGAATCTTTTCCTTCATCAGAAATTTTTTTCTTTTATGTTTTCCTTTTTTTTTTTTTTTTTTATCTCTTCACTTCTTAATGCTTTCACACATTTGGTGCTCTCGCTCCTCCTGACTCAGACACTGAGATGTGATGATTGCAGATGTCGGCTTCCATATATCGCCTGAACAATCGGACGGGGTTGTATCATATTTCACGCATTTCTGCTGCTTATCAGCCAATCAGAAGCGCACGTGAGGGGTCGCACGGAAGACTTCAAACACAAATAAACAAACACTCAAACACAAACACCTGAAACAAAACAACTTCTGGAGGACGAAGTTTGCATTTCAGACCCAATAAAAGGGGGCGTGGCCTCCGATTCTTTTCAGTCAGCTTCAATAAATGGGGCGTGGCCTCTGAATCTTTTCAGTCAGCTTCAGTAAAGGAGGTGTGGCCTCTGAATCTTTTCAATCAGCTTCAGTAAAGGGGGTGTGGCCTCTGAATCTTTTCAATCAGCTTCAGTAAAGGGGGTGTGGCCTCTGAATCTTTTCAGTCAGCTTCAGTAAAGGGGGGTGTGGCCTCTGAATCTTTTCAATCAGCTTCAGTAAAGGGGGCATGGCCTCTGAATCTTTTCAATCAGCTTCAGTAAAGGGGGGTGTGGCCTCTGAATCTTTTCAAATCACCTTCAGTAAATGGGGGCGTGGCTCCTGAATCTTTTCAATCAGATTCAGTAAAGGGGGTGTGGCCTCTGAATCTTTTCAATCAGCTTCCATAAAGGGGCATGGCCTCTGAATCTTTTCAATCACCTTCAGTAAAGGGGTGTGTGGCCTCTGAATCTTTTCAATCACCTTCAGTAAAGGGGGCGTGGCCTCTGAATCTTTTCAATCAGCTTCAGTAAAGGGTAAAGGGGGCATGGCCTCTGAATCTTTTCAATCAGCTTCAGTAAAGGGGGCATGGCCTCTGAATCTTTTCAATCAGCTTCAGTAAAGGGTAAAGGGGGCATAGCCTCTGAATCTTTTCAATCAGCTTCAGTAAAGGGGGCGTGGCCTCTGAATCTTTTCAATCAGCTTCAGTAAATGGGGGCGTGGCCTCTGAATCTTTTCAATCAGCTTCAGTAAAGGGGGCGTGGCCTCTGAATCTTTTCAATCAGCTTCAGTAAAGGGGGCATGAGCTCTGTGCTTTTCACAGTATTGAAGAACACTGTTACATTATGAATAGGTGTGTGTGTGTGTGTGTGTGTTTGACCTTCATGATTCTGTTTACTCATTAAGTAATCATTTTTTTATGTTTGGAGAAAAACACAGAGTAGTGAACACAGACACATTTACTCTGTGACCATATACATGGATTAATTCAACTCAGAGCTGCTGGAACAAGTGCAAGGACACACACTCACACACACTCACACACACTCACACACACTCACACACACTCACACACACTCACACACACTCACACACACACCATATCCGGGGTTGTGTTTATCTTTCTATTACTCAAATAAATAATCAGCCTTGTTTGTGTTATGAAAGAGAATCAAACAGAGTGGAAGAGAGAGAGACGTAAGAACAGAGGTAACATCTGGAACACAGAATATGTTCTGTTCTTCATCAGCGTTATACACACATCAGGAAAACGTCTAACACGTGCTGAATCGCGCACGCACACACACAGTTATGAGATGCGGTCAGAAGATCATTATTATGCGTTTCACTCGGCTACCGTTCAGCTGAGACATGACCGTCATCAACAACGCAGGAGAAAACAACAACAACGGGCTCCGTTCAAATTAAGGCTAACTTACTTGTTACAACTACAGCAGCTGGATCAGTAAGCTAGCTGACTGTAACCATGGAAACATGTTACAGAGAGCCTTCTATTAATTGTAGGGAAAAGAGATTGTTCAAAATAACTTGTGCAAAAAAAAAAAAAGTTCTAAAAAATATGTTTGTATGAAACTTCCAAAGTGGACAGGCTCCATCTTCCCAAAAGAGGCAGTCTTAGACCTTATGATATAACCACCTAACTGATTCACTCTCACACACACCTGTGTTTTTCAGTGTGTGTAACACAGCTTTCTCGTCGTGTATGCCCACACAAACATTTCAACTACAATATTCAAACAAACACAGGAGCTTAATCCTGCGCTTAGCTTCGCTGTGATTACACTAAACACACCACGGGCGGCCTGGGTTTTCCCCTGTGGCTTAATAATCGCTCTGGCTGTGCATAAATCAAATGTTAACTACACACACCACTCACAGAAGAAGAGAATGAAATATCAAATCCTGATTATCGACACACCAAGCTTCACCTCCTCCTTAAATACACGTCTGACTAACAAAACATCCGCTCGCTTCAGAACAAGTGATCTGAACGGCAAAATATGTGCAGGAATAACACACACACAAACACACACACATATATATATATATATATATATATATATGTGTGTGTGACACCTCTGTGCTTCAGTGCCGTGTGAGAATATTTCAGACGTCCTGCATTCCTTCACACACACTTCACTAACGGATGTCGAGATCCATAACGTCCTCACAGTTAAAAGGTGAAACAGGAAGTGCTACAGGAAGTCGTTCCTGATGACTGATCTCATTCTGAACGACTCAAGAGATAAAACCCATCATCATGGACTCTGAGCCTGGATCGCTACGGCAGCAGAGAACAAATGTGCGTTAAAGCCTATCCTAGCTTCTATACAATTTATACAGTGTCCTAGCGTCAGAATCTGAGCGACTTCAAGTGACAGTGTCCAAGATACTATGCCTTTTGTCCTGGCTATGAGGTCAGGAAGAAGCTTCACAAAATGAAAACTCGTATGTGTTCACAGATTAAGCTTCTAGTCTCCGTCGTGTTCCTTCAATTGTCCAGGATTAAAGGAGCTATGATACTTTCCAGAGCCAAAAAACCCCCATGTTTGTGTTATACTCAGTAGTGCTTTACACACATTTCTAATTTCACACTATAGACAGAAAACCAGCCACTAAACACAAGCACCAATCAAACTGTAGCTGAAGCGAGTCTCCATTCACAACACGTCTGAAACACGTGACCGTGCGAGACGGTGTGTATACTCCAGCCTCGGCTCAGCTCCTCTAATGTAAATAAATCTATTTCAATCTGTCTGGCTCTATTTCTTACCTTCAGAGCAAACAGAACATACAGTCTGACAGCTGAAACACTTCTAGTCACTGTAATTCAGCCACACACAGACACGGAGCTAATAGGAAGGACACAAACCTACACAAGCCACTCAGACTCGACGTTACAAAAATGAGCTCTAATTAGCAATCGGTATCGTTTTAGTCGCTGTATTTATCGGACTCGCTCAGCTGTATGTTTACGTTCTCATGCTGCAGGATGGGCTCTCCGATGACATCATGCTTCTACGGAAACTCGGACACGGCAGAAAGGTTGGGCGCGGACGCTACGGCGCAGGCGCTTCTCTAATGCACTCTTCGGGGCTGTAAAGAAAGAATGCACTTAACGTGTTCCAAAAAAGAGAAAGATGGAGAGATGGAGAGAGGAAAGACAGATGAGAGGCTTAACGAGATCAAAGGCCTTGTTAAAGCAGAGAGGATCTCTACTCTACTCCTAAAGAGCAGAAACACAGCTGTCAAGAGCAGATCAAAGAGCAACAGAGCAGCGAAACCCCCAACCTGAACTCCATTATGATCCCGATCCCAATACTCTCTCTCTCTCACACACACACACACACACACACACACACAGTGCTACAAATACAGAGCTGAGGTACAAAAGCACAAGCATCGTCTGCTGAATCCTGGGCTCTGATTGGTGATTAATTCTGTCTGACAGTAGAGCAGCTGCACATCACAGCTTTATATTAATGCACTCGCTCTTATACTTTACCGTTTCCATAGTTACGACTCATCCACAGGGATGTGTACAGTGCACACGCCAAATAAACTTGTTCCACAAACAATAAACAATATGAAATGTTCTGTTCATCTGCACTGTTGTTCCACCCCAGTGATGTGGAAACATGAGTTATGTGTAATCTCTATGTGCTTCTTACATACAGATATGACGTTCCCATAAAAAACTAAGCAAAGGGAAACACACACACACACTCTTGCGCTCAGTGCCGGAGTGAGTTCAGCGCCGAGCCACTAGTATCCCATGATCCCTCGGTGACAGAGCGTAAATCACACACGAAGAGGAAATGGCCGTCTTTTATTTAACGAGTCGTTTCATTCGCTTCCCTGCCCTGCGTCTCACTGAGCAAAAACGACAAGTGAGCACACACACACACACAAACACTCTCTTTTGTGTGTGTGTGCCTCAAATGTGCAAATCAAACTAAAGCCAATATAATGTACAGACCCTAAATCAGGGCTTCCTCATGTTACCACACACACACCTCACTCTTTCTTTCTCTCTCCATCCATTTCTTTCTCTTTTTTTTGTCCATCTCTTTGTGTGTGTAAGTGCCTGTGTGTGCGCTAATCAAACTGAAGCCAATATACTGTACAGACCCCCAGTCAGGGCTTCCTAATGTTACCACACACACACACACAAGATATTACAAACTACAGAGCAGTGAAAGAAAAAGAAAGGAGAGAGAGAGAGGGAGGGTGTATGTAAGGGGTGTGGAGACAAGAAAAGACACATGCTGGGACATTCCCCAAAACAAGAGCTCACCTGCACATGTAAAAAAAATGAAGCTGTGTGTGTGTGTGTGTGTGTGAGTGTGAGTGTGTGAGAGAGAGAGAGAGAGAGAGAGAGTGTGAGAGTGTGTGTGTGTTTTAAGCTGGGCCAGTTATTTTCTTGAAGTACAACACTGCCATCTAGCGGAGGAGACAGCTACAGCAGCATGAACATTACACAAGGGCACTATTGGAGCTGGAGTCTCCTAGCTGAGAGCACTATAAGGGAGCACTTTGCTGAAGAGTGATAGACAGGGTTGAAGCAGAATAGATAACAGAAAAACCATCGACTAAAGTGTACTAGAAAACGCAGAGCGAAGGGAACGAGGTGAGACCGACTCTGCATCAGTGGCCATACCTGAGGAGGGAGAAGACACTGTATGAATTTCTCACAGAGCTCTGGTCCACCTGCAGTAATGAGTTCTTCTTCCTCTCAGAGTTCTCCTGAACAGACACACACACACACACACACAGAAGAAAATTCAGAGGAGAACCTCAACACCACATTAACAATGAATACAACACTGAACATCAGGTGAGGAGTTACCTTCTGATCCAAATCTGCTGCATAGTAGCCATCATTTAGACCAAAGATGATCTCATTAGGATACCGAGAGCGGATCTGAGAGTGAGACAGTGAGAGATGGACAGAGCAAGACAGATAGAGAGAGGTGTGAAGATAGAATTGTGGGAGGAAAAAAAGAATGTAGATAAAGAGACAGTAAATAATGAATATATTTATTTACTTATTTATTTATTTATATTAATTTGTCTGTTTCTCAGTCTGTACAAATCTCTCCCTCTTTCTCTCCCTCTCACGATCTCTCCATCAGTCCCCCCCTTGTACCTGTTGTCCGGTGTATCTCAGGCCATCCAGGTTCACCTTCCATTCTATCAGAAGTTGGTACTGTTCTTCTCGTCCGCCCCAAATCCGAACCACAAAGCACGACACAGACGTGTCCAACAGGTCCGGCAGCATGGCAAAGTCCAAACTGCGCCATGTCGGGTTCTACACACACACACACACACACAGTTCACTCCATCAGAGCTAATGTACAGCAGGTAACACACACAACCTGAAAAACTGAGAAGACGACATGAGGATACACAAATTTACACAAAACACAGGACATGATCTTCCCCCTGATTTATAATCCTGTGTGTGTGTAAAAAAACAAAACTTTCTGTTTCAGCTCACTTCAGAGAGAGAGAGAGAGAGACAGACAGACAGACAGACAGACAGACAAAGAAAGAGAGAAAGATAGACAGGGAGAATGAGAGAGAGAGAGAGAGAGAGAGAGAGAGAGAGAAAGAGAAAGATAGACAAAGAGAGAAAGATATATATATATATATATATATATATATATATATATATATATATATATATATATATATATATATATATATAGAGAGAGAGAGAGAGAGAGAGAGACAGACAGACAGAGAGAGAAAGAGAGAGAGAGAGAAATGGAGAAAGAGACAAAGACACAGGAAACTGAAGGGTGTAAAGACAATAGAGGAGGTGAAAGTGAGAAGGAGAAATGGTTGTGTGTGTGTGTGTGTGTGTGTGTGTGTGTGTGTGTGTGTGTGTGTGTGTAAACAGCAGGAAGGAGGTGAGGAAACCGATAAAATTAAAGGACAAAGACAAACAAGATTCAGGTCACATGAAGAGCCCAGCTTGCAGATTTAGTCTGCTGTGTAGAGCAAAAATAAAATGTTGTGTCTATGTGTGTGTGTGTGTGTGTGTCTGTATGTGTGTGTGTGCGCGCGTCAGACAATTATAATGTAAATAAATAATTAGAGCTCGGTCTCAGATTACACACACTGTGTTAATTATTTATAAAACTAAGCAGCAGCTGTTTGAAACACTGCTCTGTGTAAACACCCTTCCTCCTAATTGTCCGGTTTCTAATCAGATCATTGTGTAACGCTGGTGAAGAGAACACGCGAGTCACACACACATCCAATCTTCCAGTGTGTACTCACCAGAGAGTCTCGGATCACCTCGCTCTTGTAAAAATCTGAAACAGGAAGTGAAGAAAGGACAAGTTGGATTGTTTCTGTACACTTCTGCAACATTTCCCAACCTGATTTTATCCTCATTTATCACATCTCTCTATCCACACACCAACAGTCTCCTGGGAAATGAGATGGTTTTGTGTGTGTGTGTGTGTGTGTGTGTGTATGTGGACATGAACACAATCACTATGTCCCAAATTCAACTGTCAATCAACTGAGAAGGCGGGGCCAAAAACATATGGTATAAAGTTAGCTACATAAGGTATAAAGTTAGCTATGTAAGGTATAAAGATAGCTATATAAGGTATAAAGTTAGCTATATATGGTATAAAGATAGCTATGTAAGGTATAAAGTTAGCTATGTATGGTATAAAGTTAGCTACATATGGTATAAAGTTAGCTATGTATGGTATAAAGTTAGCTACATATGGTATAAAGTTAGCTATGTATGGTATAAAGTTAGCTACATATGGTATAAAGTTAGCTATGTATGGTATAAAGTTAGCTACATAAGGTATAAAGTTAGCTATGTATGGTATAAAGTTAGCTACATATGGTATAAAGTTAGCTATGTATGGTATAAAGTTAGCTACATATGGTATAAAGTTAGCTATGTATGGTATAAAGTTAGCTACATATGGTATAAAGTTAGCTATGTATGGTATAAAGTTAGCTACATAAGGTATAAAGATAGCTATGTAAGGTATAAAGTTAGCTACATAAGGTATAAAGTTAGCTATGTATGGTATAAAGTTAGCTACATATGGTATAAAGTTAGCTATGTATGGTATAAAGTTAGCTACATATGGTATAAAGTTAGCTACATAAGGTATAAAGATAGCTATGTAAGGTATAAAGTTAGCTACATAAGGTATAAAGTTAGCTATGTATGGTATAAAGTTAGCTACATATGGTATAAAGTTAGCTACATAAGGTATAAAGATAGCTATGTAAGGTATAAAGTTAGCTATATAAGGTATAAAGTTAGCTACATAAGGTATAAAGTTAGCTATGTATGGTATAAAGTTAGCTACATATGGTATAAAGTTAGCTACATAAGGTATAAAGTTAGCTATGTATGGTATAAAGTTAGCTACATATGGTATAAAGTTAGCTACATAAGGTATAAAGTTAGCTATATAAGGTATAAAGTTAGCTACATAAGGTATAGAGTTAGCTACATAAGGTATAAAGTTAGCTATATAAGGTATAAAGTTAGCTATATAAGGTATAAAGTTAGCTATGTATGGTATAAAGTTAGCTACATATGGTATAAAGTTAGCTACATAAGGTATAAAGTTAGCTACATAAGGTATAAAGTTAGCTATGTATGGTATAAAGTTAGCTATGTATGGTATAAAGTTAGCTACATATGGTATAAAGTTAGCTACATAAGGTATAAAGTTAGCTACATAAGGTATAAAGTTAGCTATATAAGGTATAAAGTTAGCTATATAAGGTATAAAGTTAGCTACATATGGTATAAAGTTAGCTACATATGGTATAAAGTTAGCTACATGTTAATCATCAGAGTGTCCTTGGTCAGGCTTTAGCTTATCAGCTAACAGGCTATTAGATATAGGCACTGAATAGGTGGTGCGAGTTTCACCTCTGGAAATGCGATTGTCTGAACACAAGTGCAGTGTGAAATATGTGTCCAGCAGCGGAGAGTGGTTTCTGTTCACAATGTTCCTCGCTGCGATGCTCCTCAGGTGGCGCAAACGCCTCTGCAAAGGAAAGAGGAAGAGAGAGAGTCAAAATAAACTGTCAGTAAACATATGAAAAGGTGTGGTCTAATATTATAATGAGCACACATGACTTACAGCACTCTGTCTTTCAGCTCTGTAGCTAATGTAGAAGAGTGTTCATATGTGATGAATTATTTAGGTGCCTTTATGATCTGTAGACACTTTATTTTGCTTCCAGTGTGTAGTGAAGGTTCCATTATTGAGAAGCGATTCATTAAAACAAGCCTCCTTTGTGTGTGTGTGTGTGTGTGTGTGTGTGTGTGTGTGTGTGTGTGTGTGTGTGTGTGTGTGTGTGTGTGTGTGTAGAGAGAGCACGTGTCACTATAAAGCCATGAACACATCCATGACCTCACTGTTGGACGTTAGAGAGAAGCAGGACGCGAGCGTGATCCAGTCTCCAGAGGGATCGGGGAGGAAATGTGGAGAACAATGACTCCTCAGAGAGCACATTTTACAGATCTGTGTGAGGAAATGACGAGAGACCACGAGTGTGTTTGAGTGAGAGAGAGGAAGAGTGTCTCCATCGATGAGGTCTCACCTGACACCCCCTCCCCTCTCTCTCTTGGCCTAAATCTGAGTCACGGGGCTCGCTATAGGATTAAACAGCACTAACACAAACCCAACTATTGTTCCTTCTGTCAATAACATCCCGCTTGGGTTTTATACTTTCACTCAGTGACCAGTTATTCAGATCCGCCCTGAACACAAGTCACTCACAAATTTCTTATTCACTTCTAAACAAGTAGGTGTGATTCGTGTAACGCCTAGGAAACTTGAACGCACCATAAATTCTTTAATACAGCACACCTCATGGAAGGATTCATGCTCGGAGACTTGCAGTAGTGTAAAGTCTGCATGCAGATCACTCTCTACAATGTACTCTAGCCAACATGTTTGGGTGCACAAATATTGGCACCCTTCTACTTCGTCCACCATGGGGAAAATTTAACCAGATGTTCTATTTCTACTTTTTCCCTTAGTGATAATTGGCTCTATTTTTATAACAAAGAAAGTCGTAGAAAGCATATTACTACATGTTTTACTGTGTATGATTGTGTATGTGACAAAATTTGAATTGGGGGAAAAAAAAACACAAATACACGCCAAAAGTTTTGGGACACCCCTCCAAATCATTGAGTTCAGGTGCTGTTTTCCAGGGATTGGGCTTGACCCCTTAGTTCCAGTGAAAGGAAGTCTTAATGTTTCAGCATACCAAGGACACCAGCATACCATTCTGGACAATTTCATGCTCCCAACTTTGTGGGAACAGTTTGGGGATGACCCCTTCCTGTTCCAACATGACTGCACACCAGTGTACAAAGCAAGGTCCATAAAGACATGGATGATGGAGTTTGGTGTGTAGGAACTTCACAGAATCCTGACTTCAACCTGATAGAACACCTTTGTGATGACTTCGAGTGGACACTGCGAGCCAGGTCAGCCTGCCTTTACATGAACATGAATGTAATATGGAGTTGCTCCGCCCTTTGCAGCTATAACAGCTTCAAATCTTCTGGGAAAGCTTTCCACAAGGTTTAGGAGTGTGTTTATGGGAATTTCTGACCATTCCACTAGAAACATATTTGTGAGGTCAGGCACTGATGTTTGACGAGAAGGTCTGGCTTGCAGTGTCCTCTCTAATTCATCCCAAAGGTGTTCTATCAGGTTGAGGTCAGGACTCTGTAAAGTTCCTACACACCAAACTCTCTCATCCATGTCTTTATGGACCTTGTTTTGTGCACTGGTGTGCAGTCATGTTGGAACAGGAAGGGGTCATCCCCAAACTGGTCCCAAAAAGTTGGGAGCATGAAATTTGCCCAGAATGTCTTGCTATGAAGCTGAAGCATTAAGAGTTCCTTTCACTGGAACCAAGGGGCCGAAACCAACCCCTGAATTCAATGATTTGGAGAGGTGTCCCAAAACTTTTGCCAATATAGTGCATCATCAGCACTTTTATATGATATGATTGGCTATAATGTATCAATTCTCTGTATTTTTGTTAGACGTCTTTTTTAACAGTACACCTTAGTTTTAAACTTAGTTTTAAGGTGTGTGACAGTTATGGTGTATGATGGGCTTCCTGTGAAACGAGCGCACTACAGGTGTGACTTTCACTATGTCTGTTGCTGCTGCAGATGTGTTCTCATGGGGATTTTTTTTTTCTCATCCTGCTTCAAATTTTCTCCAACATTCCCAAGTGGAACTTGTTTAGATTTCACGTCACACTCATTTTCTCCTCAGGCTCGCTCCAAAACAAAAGACGAAAACAAATCAGTTGAGGAAAATATATATATATATATATATATATATATATATATATATATATATATATATATATATATATATATATATATATATATATATATATATATATTATATATCACACCACAAAACTTGGTTTAATGATCAGTACAATTCAGAAAGTGTACAGAGATGTAATCACACACACACACACACCACATGACAAGGTGAGAAAAAGAACCATCTGTTCTGATCCCCCTCATGTTTGAGATAAGAGAATGAGGAACAAGCAACTTTCTACAATCAGAAAAATTCAAAAACATGTCTTAATCACGTCTTAAAATAGAATTCCACACGACATTATTCGACTTCAGGAAGTTCAGAATTTCCTTTCAGAAACCATCACATCAGTGCTGACGGTCACGCTGTAATAACCGTGTTATTACACGTTAATATACCTATAACAACTCTGACTACAGTAACGGAATGTTTTATAGCAATATACCAAAAAATCACAACATGGTCTCTATACTAAGGCATCATACTTTTGAATCGGTTTATTTTAATGTTTGTGAATCTTTCGTTTGTTCCTGTCATTCCCTCAGCATACGACTTACATTTACAGCTTTAATACTGACTGTTCCAAAGAGCTGACACTGGAGATTCCTTCCATAAACGTCACCATCGACTTTTATTTATCTGCTTGTTTTTAGTAGACGGTCCGCTGTACTAATCCCTACGAAGGAGTCGTTACTACAGAAACGATAAGGTATCAGAGCCAGTGTATTAGCATAAACCTGCTCTACTGTCAGAGCTGCTGTTAGAGAGAATTAAATCACCAGCTGACCGCCAACCAGTGTCCAGCACTGTGACATCACAAAAATAACGCATGCTGTAGAGCGGCGTTAGCAGAAACAAGTCTAACCTTCCACATGGGCTAAACCACCCATAACTGAACCAAAAGACTGACTATATATGTGTGTGTGTTTACTCAGGGTTTCCAGATGAGCTAGCTGTGCTAACATGAACAAAGACTGCACACAGTTAGCATAATGAACAGCTTTGCCCACTGGAAAAATTCAAATTAGCAAACAGCTAACAGCAAACTAGCTTCTTCATGTGTGTTACCCCACAGTGCTGCTGAGTTCTGAGCGCTGACAGCCTGCTTCAATTAGCTAGCAGGCTAGCTAGCAGTAGGTTGTGTCCTGATTTGTCTAAAAATTCCAGGCTAGTGCACTCCCTCAGGTGAGTTACTGATATGTGGTTAATTAGCTCCCGCCCTGTTCTGTTTTTTAATTACCGCTAAGCGGACAGAATTCCAGTCACGTGCTCAAAACTGCTCTCCTCCAGACGAATTCTATTAGCCGTCAGTACATTTCGATTTATAGACCACTGTTTGTTGTTCAACATATCTACAAAGGTTGTGCAATCTCCTCACATTCCTTTTTCGCATCATGTTTATATTAGCGAGCTAACTGCTAACGCGCTAGCCACTTCCCCGAGGAACGTTACGACAAGACGTTCCAAAGGTAACGGCTTTTTTTTTTAAACTGTATACAGCGTGCTCGCGCTGCAATGGACCAATCAAATCATCGGAAGAGCAGTATATAAAGCCGTAAAGCGAGAGAGGGAGAGGGGACAGTGCTGTCGCCTGTAAGAGTCTGAAATACAGGATCAATGGTGTAAAGCATCTCCACTTTAACCTATTCAATTAAACAAACAAACAAACGAAAAGGCGTCATGATGAGTGAGCAAAGCGTAACCTTAAACTATCGACGCTTTCGCTAAACTTCTCATCTTTCGTTTTCTGTCATGTGTTAAAAACCACTGAGGAGATCACTTCCATCAGATGTTATTTATTATTGTGGTGGGATTATATACCGACACGTTATTAAGCAAAATGTAGGGACACGTTTGGTTTACTGCAGGGCAAATTATGCGTTAAATCCAAGCTAACTGTTTGAGAGGAGTGTTTAATAAATAATGGATGCTAATTCAGTTAGCTAGGCAAGTCAAGGCCCGGTTATGATGATGATGTGATCAGACAGACATGTGACTGAGTGAGAGGCTGATTTGTCAGCTAAACCGCTGCACTCTGCGTAAAGCACAATACATGACTATGGAGAGTTTAGTGTATTTATTTCTAATTACGTTAACGTTACCTGCTGGGATGTGAGCTCGACATGCACGGATCGGGAAGCTGCAGCTCCGGGATTATTGACAGGAGTGGATCCGAGAGCAAGATCCCAAGCCGAGTTCATCATTATCCGTCATTTATCTTTTCATCCCAGATCACTCATCCCCGCGGACAAGCCTTTTATTTACATCCACCACTTGAACGAGGACTCCAGCGAGACAGAATAGCAGTTAATCTGAGCACCAGCGGCTCTGCAGGATGAACACCGCTGCATAAACAAAACTAAAGTCTCCCTGACGAAGCCATTGTCCGACCTTGATTGGGGCAAAATCCTTCCCGAGACGCTGATTGGTTCGGTGACGCTGTCAATCAAACCTGAAACCCGCGCAGAGGCGGAAGCGTGAACCTGTAACGCGATAGGCCAGAAAGGGTGTCAATCAATATAAAAGCGGGCGGGGTTAACGCCTCCGCCTGTCTGCGTGGCCAAATCCGCAACACAGCTCTCGTTCACTACGTAGGGTACCTAACTCATTCTGTTGTTGTCTATATAGTGCACTTTAGTAGGGAGCATGGGGGAATTGAGCATTCAGTCTAAACGCAAACCAGAGGAAGCGATAAGCTGTCACGTGATTATGAAGTGATAATTATAACGTATAAATAAACAAGGAAATTAGTGAACAGTAACTTTATTTCTATTGTGTCTGTTTAAAATGACATTTATATGTTTAAAAAATACACACACACACACACACACACACACACACACACACACATATATATATATATATATATATATATATATATATATATATATGTGTGTGTGTGTGTGTGTGTGTCATTCATATAACAAAGAACGGTTCAGTTTGAGTGTGACACAAGGAAGGGATTATTATTATCAACCGGAAATTAGGAAATAATACGGTAAAATATAAAATTAATGGATGGATGAATAGATAGATAGATAGATAGATAGATAGATAGATAGATAGATAGATAGATAGATAGATAGATAGATAGATAGATAGATAGATAGATATGATCTGATTTTTCATTAGAGTCACAGCTGTTTATCACACATACATTACACATCTAATGTTTTAAAGATATTTATTTCCTCTGGTAGTGCAAGTTCATTATACGTGATCTATAGCAATAAATATATGAATTCTACACTGTTGAATCCTATAGTAGTATACTGTATGTAGTGGAGGGGCTTCAGACTACATGGATGTGTTTCTAGTCTCTCTGTGAATGTCGCTGTACTCGTGTACGTGTTTTAGCTCCTTCCTGGTCTAAATGTAAATCAGTGCAGGTGCTAAACCGAGAAGCTCTCGGTTCCTCTCGGGGTTCTGTGTAAAGATTCTGACTGACCACATTAACCAGCGGCTCGCCTGTGGTCTGAACCTGGCTCACAGATCCTTTATACAGTCAGTGTCTTTTCCTGGTTTTATTTTAGAAATAGTCTTTTATTTGTCACATATACATTACAGCACAGTGAAATTCTTTCTGCGCATATCCCATCCTTGGAGGGTCAGAGCACAGGGTCAGCCATGATACAGCACCCCTGGAGCAGAGAGCCTTGCTGGGGCATGAACGACCCAGAGCCTTTACCACTTGAGCCACCACCGCCCCCTTATTAATGGAGTGAATCAATCAGAGAAGAAAATGGAGGCATGGAACAGTTTTCTACATTTTATTTTATTCCAAAAACATACAAAAGTGTGATTTAGGAAATCAGCTCTGTGTGTGTGTGTGTGTGTTCAGCATCAATTTACAGAAACTACTCTTTAACTTTACACTCACATATTAATAATATTTAAACATTAAATAGAATAGTTATCAGAGTGAGTAAAGTTTCATTACAGCTAATCAGCTGCAGCAGAAGTCGCTCTGTTTACTTTCACTTCCTTTCCTATTCATTCTGCGCATTTTATAATATATACACATATACGACGTGTGTTTACTAACATGTTATAACACAATAAACACTCAATTCCACGATTAGTCATAAACATGTAGATTCAGATGTTAAACAGATACGATCGGATTTGATCAGGTGGCAGACGATCATCTCCTCATCACCGTTTCCTCTTCACAAGAACATTTCAGCTTTCTTTTAATTCCGGCTTTTTTATTTCTGCACTGATTAGAAACACAATCATGTCTTTTTTTGCTGCTCAGACATGCTGCAGTCTGTCCTACAGCCACGCCTGTCTCTTACGTTGCATTGCTCGTGCAAAATAAAACTCATAAAAACATACAAAAGAATAATAATAACTTATGGATTAAAGAAACAATCAGAGAGAAAAGAATTGCCCCAAAACCCATTTCACACCTGATCTGCATTCATGATTATCACCATGTGACACACCCTTGTACACTACCACTATCCTCATACACTACCCCTAACCTTGTACACTACCTCTATCCTCATACTCTACCCCTAACCTCATACACTACCCCTAACCTTGTACACTACCTCTATCCTCATACTCTACCCCTAACCTCATACACTACCCCTAACCTTGTACACTACCTCTATCCTCATACTCTACCCCTAATCTCATACACTACCCCTAATCTCATACTCTACCCCTAATCTCATACTCTACCCCTAATCTCATACACTACCCCTAATCTCATACTCTACCCCTAATCTCATACACTACCCCTAACCTCACACACTACCCCTAACCTCATACTCTACCCCTAACCTCATACACTACCCCTAACCTCATACACTACCGCTAATCTCATACTCTACCCCTAATCTCATACACTACCCCTAACCTCACAAACTACCCCTAACCTTATACACTACCCTTAATCTCATACACAACCCCTAACCTCATACACTACCCCTAATCTCATACTCTACCCCTAATCTCATACACTACCCCAACCTCACACACTACCCCTAACCTCATACACTACCCCTAATCTCATACACAACCCCTAATCTCATACACAACCCCTAACCTCATACACAACCCCTAATCTCATACACAACCCCTAATCTCATACACAACCCCTAACCTCATACACTACCCCTAATCTCATACACAACCCCTAACCTCATACACTACCCCTAACCTCATACACTACCCCTAATCTCATACTCTACCCCTAATCTCATACACAACCCCTAATCTCATACACAACCCCTAACCTCATACACTACCCCTAACCTCATACACTACCCCTAACCTCATACACTACCCCTAACCTCATACACTACCCCTAACCTCATACACTACCCCTAACCTCATACACTACCCCTAATCTCATACACTGCCCCTAACCTTGTACACTACAATATAATATATGAGAGCCAATCAGGTTTCATTATACAAATCAAGGCTTCTGTAGTTTATTATTCTATCTTCCGAAATAAAAAGGATTTGTTCTTGAGATGTTTTGAGGGACTCAGCCAAGAGGAAGTGGCAGAGCAGAAGGGATGCAGACAGAATTGGAACACAGCCGTGATAGTGGTTTATCTGGCTTCAGGTGTCAGGTGGTGTGTGTTTGTTTGATGGTTTTCTATTGTTTTTAAAAGGCAAAATTCTTCTTCTTCTTCAGTGAATGTGGAGGATGTCGGACTCTTTCAGGCCAAAGCGTGTCTTGTATTTGTTGAAGAGTGTGGTGAGAGAGTTGACGTACATGGTGTGGTACATTTCCACCACGTCCGGAGTCGGGTCCTCCATCTTGGGCACTGTGATGGGTTCTCCAACTGCAGTAGAGAGACATTAGAAACCGTCAGCAAACATCTGGTGAACATCTGTCTCCGAGCTCAGGTGGCTTCAGGACGTCGCTCTCAGGACCAGTTTAAAAACTGAACTCTTCCTGAAATCTCATGGACTTGGACACTATTTCAGGTTTCGAAAAACAAACTGCAAAGCATTGTGGGTAAGATGCTAGTGACTTGGCGTTTCTTAGTCTGAGAGAATCTGCGTTAAACATTAATGTTATTAACTGTGAGTTATTAGGAAGAGCTCTGTTTACAAACCGACCTTGAACCAGTGTCCTGAAATAGCGTTTAATCAGGACAGGGCATTAACCTGGAGTCTGTGTGTGTGTGTGTGTGTGTGTGGGTTCAGTCTTCTGAAAATACTGAATTATGCATTGTTATCATCATCATCATTATTATTATGACACATTTAACTCAGTAGCACACAGTGATCTGCGGGGTCCAAGCACTGGTTGTAGTTAGCGCCACCCAGTGGTCAGTTCTTGGCATTTCCACAGAACAACACGCAGACCTTCAGATGAGCAGGAGTTTCATTCAGTTGGTTTAGAAATGTGACGATCCTATATCCAATTATCCAAAAGGCACACCCACAAAAGTAGGTATATTATGCAAATGAGCAAAAATTCCATTCCATTATGGTGGACATTAGTGGGCGGAGTCAAGTTCAGTTCAGTTCACCAACTCACATTTCTACACCTTACTGCCTGCTCTTACCATGTCTTTCAGGGAAGAGAAAAAATTAAGAAAAATCTTTATCAGTAACAATAAAGTAACAGCTACGTGCTTGGACCCCTACTAATAAAATAATAATAATAATAATAATAATAGAGAAGAAGACAGATTCTAGGTGATGTCTGGAGGCAGTTTTGGAGTGTGTGTTTTCTCACCGACGGTGTTGATGGGTTTTCCGTACGGGACGAAGCCCCACGACTCGGTGGAGAAAAATCCACAGCCGTGGAAGATGCAGGGAGCGAAACCCAGCAGTTTCTGCAGCTTCCTCTGAACCCAACGCCACCACGAGCCCTCCTCAAATATCACCTGCTTATACGCCTCATTCTCCCCATAGGAGTACACAGGCACCAGGTCCGCTCTGAAACACACACACACACACAATTAGTGTCACATATATTGATTCTGGGCTTTTCACAATGCTAAACTGGTGGCTATACACTTCCATTATCTGTTAGCGACATTAGCGTCTCAGCCGAAGGAGAACATTTGGACGTGTTGGACATGGTTTATTTATTATTTTTATTTTCAAATCCGGGATTAATTCCGTCTGAATGTGTGAGATTGTTCTGCTCCACACAAAATACATGGATTTAGTTTCTAATCTTCTTTGGAATTGCAACACGAAGAATATTTACAAAGCTCTGTTCAGAACTTTATTTGATTTAGAAAGAGATTTACAGTCGCCATGGCAACATTAAAGCGGCACTAATCGTCTCCGTTCATCGTGTCAGGACACAGCGACCAGAAACAGGTTTACAAACACCCTGTCACACTGCATCGTTCTGATCACGCACACACACACACACACACACCTCTGTCTCAGAGGTGATCATACCTTCACTTTTTATGCTTCTTGTTTCTTGCTGATTTTGTCATTTCACTCCCACACGTGTGTGTGTTCAGTGTTCAGTGGATTTTTGATTGCTCTGATTGCTGTTACTGTGTGTGTGTGTGTGTGTTGTACCCTTTCTGCAGTGCGAGTTTGATGAAGCCTTTGCGGTTTCTCAGGGTGACGGAGTTCATTCCTGGGGCGCAGTCCAGAGACTCAGCAGCTCCGCCCACTACGATGACCACAGCGTTTGATAAATTTTTCCATATACACCGATCAGGAATAACATTGTGAGCAGTGAGAGGTGAAGTGAATAACACTGATGATCTCCTCATCATGGCACCTGTTAGTGGGTGGGATATA